>NC_091285.1:155803083-156097358 GCF_032444005.1 Ranitomeya imitator | reverse complement strand
TTTTTCAGGGCCTTAGTTGGACCATAGGCCCTGAACAGTCTAGGAGTGTTCACTCCGAGTTTAAGGCTGACTTTCTCTTGCTCCTGAACAGCCCATGCTCCTCATGCCCTCAGATCTCCAATTACTGCTCTCTTTCCATCTAATCTCTTACTCTGACTGAACTAACCAGGAAGTGTTCCTTTTGTTAACCGACCTTGCCTCTCCCACAATGGGGTTGTTCCTAGACACGTTAAATGTTTCTATCCTAAACCTGTCTATTTCCTGAACCTATTGTGCCTACCACTGCCCAATCTGATCCTATAGCTAAGCCTAAGTCATATATAATAATCTTATCCTTTCCCTATATCTAACACATTTATCAGAACACGTTGAGTTATCCACATATTATAGCTATACATAAAACGTGCACCTTTGTGCTTATAAGGTTATGTGCAATATAAAACACTTATTCGTATACAAAGGTTATAACCATTTTTCTAATCAAGGGAGAAGAACATGACCATCCCGGTCACCCTCTTACATACTCATGGTGTTAATTGTGTCATTGCTTTAATTTTGATTTATCTGCAGCTAGATACCTTCCTCTGTGGTTCTTGTTAATAAATAACCTGCACACCGTATTATTTTACTCTGTAATGCCTACCTTTGCCTCTTTATTTACCATAACTCAGCTGGGCACATTGTACTTGTATATTAACCCCTTAGTGACGTAGCCAAATTTTTAAAATGTGACCAGTGTCACTTTATGTGGTAATAACTAGGGAACGCTTCAACAAATCCCAGTGATTTTGAGATTATTTTTTCGGGACACATTATACTTTATGATAATGGTAAATTTAGGTCGATATGTTTTGTGTTTATTTATAAAAAATATCAGAAATTTGAGAAAAATGTAAACAAATTAGCAATTTTCAATCTTTGAATGATTATCCCTTTAATCAAGATAGTCATATCACAGCAAAACATTCATAAATAACATTTCCCACGTCTGCTTTATATCAACACCATTTGAAAAATGTTATTTTATCTTGTTTGCATTTTAGAAGGTTTAAAAATGTAGCAGTAATTTGTCATTTTTTTCAAGGAAATTTACAAAATGTATTTTTTAGGGATCTATCCATGTTTGAAGAGACTTTAGGGGTCCTATATATTGGGAAACCCCCAAAAGTTATACCATTTTAAAAATAGCACCCCTCTGACATATTGAAAACTGCAGTCAGGTAGTTTATTAACCCTTCAGGCGATTTTCAGGAATTAAGGCAAAGTGACATGACAGAAATGAAAAAGTGTATTTTTACTTCCTAAATGTCGGTAGCTTCTGAACAGGTTACAACAGCCATCAGACTCTAAGGCCACTATTTGGTCATGAATTGCCATATTAAACATCAGGACCACACAATCATGATCTGAGGGCACCAATTGGAATAAAGAGAAAGCCCCCACACACTGTTAACCATTTATATGATGTAGTCACTATTGAGAGCAGCATCTAAGGGGTTAAACAGATTTGGATGGTACAAGCACTGATCGCGGCTGATACAGCAAGTTGTCAGCTATAGTGTACAGCCAACAGCTGCTGGATTGTCACCTGTATGGGGAGGCTAGTCTCTTGTATCTCAGGTCAGTTAAAAGACGTATTGGCGGTCATTAAGGGGTTAACATCTTCTCATGTTTATGCATGGTGTCTTGTGGTTTCATACTATTTACCTTGGTTACATTTGTCTAAGATCTCTGTCAGTGAATTTGCTTACCTTCTTTTGACACTCTCTTTACTTTATAAAACTTACCTTTTCTCAAAGCCTCTGGTATTGAGTTTCCTCCTCTTCAATCCCTCATGCCTTTAACTTCTGTTTTTTTCTCCTCCCTCTTGTTCCCTTCACCTCTATTTACTTCCCTCTATTTTTTCTTCATTTTTTATCCTCCATTTTTTTCATCTGTGTGGCCCGTGATGATGACTTTGGCATAGAAGTCCCATTGAATGTGTATTTTGCTTTCTTTTGACATGAATTATATTTATTGTATTTCACTTTTATATATATATATATATATATATATATATATATATGTGTATATATATATATATATATATTTATATATATATATATATATATATATATATATATATACATATATATATATAATATAGGTAAACTGACTGAACAGCAATCTAGTCTGAACTGGTGCCTAACCAAAAAAGACTTACATAGCAAGTAGATCAATGGCTGCACTCATTTTTGGGCCAAATTTTGTTCTAAGCATCTCAAGTGTTTTTTCACAGATTTCACAAGCCATTATGCTATTCACATTTCATGTATCGCACATTCCTTTGCTTTAGTACAGTTTTGTGCAGCCATTGATCTATTTGCTATGTAAGTCTTTTTTGGTTATGCACCAGTTCAGACTAGATCGCTGTTCAGTCAGTTTACCTATATTTACTATGTACTATTTTTTTCTGACTTGAACGCCCCGCCCTTCACCATGCTGAGATTTTCATTACATCCAAGCACAGTTGGTTCCGACCTTCCTATAAATGCAGGCTTTACCATGGTATTTGCCAGAGGTAAGTGTTCACACTAGGTAGACAGGTCAGGGACCCATCCGATCCATGAGATTACCTTGACGATGGTGGATGGGCTCACATTTTTTGGCCAAGTTTCGTGCTAAGAATCTCATGTGTTTTTTCATAGATTTCACAAGTAGTGTTGAGCATTCCGATACCGCAAGTATCGGGTATCGGCCGATATTTGCGGTATCGGAATTCCGATACTGAATTCCGATACTTCCCGCGTATCGGATACCGGAATCGGAAGTTCCCAGAATTCAAATTGAACGCAGCAGCCAATGAGGAATGAATGAAAGTGTGGGCACATCCTGTTTAGCATGGTGGGCATGTAAGTACTGGCAAGGCTGGGATTGGCTGCTGAAATGATGTCACTCTGCACTATAAAAAAGCGCTGCCGCCATTTTGCGCTCACTCTGCTGTGATTTCAGTTAGGGACAGGACGCTGTGTTCTAACTGAGGGCCAGTTGAGCTAGCTAATTGCTTTATTTTCCTTTCCAAAGGCTAATTTAGCAAAACGCTGTGTGTTCTTCACTGTTCACCTTGCTCTTGCCTTGCAGCGCTGTTTTAACAGCGTTCTGCAAGGTCTCTGTGTGTGTGTGTGTGTGCAGCTCACTCTGTAGTCTGTGTGCAGCCATATACCCGGTTGTATTCAGCTCAGGGGGGGTTCACACTGCCTCACACAGTTGTTCTTTTTTGCTCTTAGTGCAGCCTGCTGCACATTTTTTCTCAAATTTCCTATTAGTGTTTTTCCACCAGTCTCCAGCTCTATTGTGGAAAAACACTACATAGGATAACCTAGAGGGGGGTTTTTGGGCCTTGCAGCGCCGTTTACGGCTGTCTGCACGGTCTCCGTGTGAGCCCAGCTCGCCCTGTAGTCTGTGTGCAGCCATAGCCGGTTGGATTCAGCTCAGGGTTCGTTACTGGCTCATACCTTGAGAAAAATTTTCCTTTTTTTCAAATAGTGCAGCCTGTTTAAAATTTGAAAAAAAAAATTCCTATTAGTGTCTTTCCACTCGTATCCAGCTAAATAGTGGAAAAACACTATATAGGATAACCTAGAGGAGGGTTTTTTGGCCTTGCAGCGCCGTTTACGGCTGTCTGCACGGTCTCCGTGTGAGCCCAGCTCGCCCTGTAGTCTGTGTGCAGCCATAGCCGGTTGGATTCAGCTCAGGGTTCGTTACTGGCTCATACCTTGAGAAAAATTTTCCTTTTTTTCAAATAGTGCAGCCTGTTTAAAATTTGAAAAAAAAAATTCCTATTAGTGTCTTTCCACTCGTATCCAGCTAAATAGTGGAAAAACACTATATAGGATAACCTAGAGGAGGGTTTTTTGGCCTTGCAGCGCCGTTTACGGCTGTCTGCACGGTCTCCGTGTGAGCCCAGCTCGCCCTGTAGTCTGTGTGCAGCCATAGCCGGTTGGATTCAGCTCAGGGTTCGTTACTGGCTCATACCTTGAGAAAAATTTTCCTTTTTTTCAAATAGTGCAGCCTGTTTAAAATTTGAAAAAAAAAAAAATTCCTATTAGTGTCTTTCCACCAGTCTCCAGCTCAATTGTGGAAAAACACTACATAGGATAACCTAGAGGTTTTTTTGGGGGCCTTGCAGCGCCGTTTACGGCTGTCTGCACGGTCTCTGTGTGAGCGCAGCTCGCCCTGTAGTCTGTGTGCAGCCATAGCCGGTTGGATTCAGCTCAGGGTGCGTTACTGCCTCATACCTTGAAAAACAATTTCCTTTTTTTCAAATAGTGCAGCCAGTTTAAAATTTGAAAAAAAAAATTCCTATTAGTGTCTTTCCACTTGTATCCAGCTAAATAGTGGAAAAACACTATATAGGATAACCTAGAGGAGGGTTTCTTGGCCTTGCAGCGCCGTTTACGGCTGTCTGCACGGTCTCCGTGTGATTTAAACTAGCTCTGTAGCCCGATCTGCACCAAAAAAAAGGTTAAGTTCACCAAACACAACTTACACTTGTGTAGGCCACATTTGAAAAATAATAAAGTTTAGTCCACAATTTACAACATTAGTGTTTCTTACACCTGTTAGGAGGAGCATTACAGGAATAAGCACACTAAGGCCTTAGTACTTTTCTGCTTATCTTTATCTGTCAACCAAGATGAAGAGGGCAGGGAGTAAGGCACGTGGGCGTGGGCGCGGAGCAGGGAGAGGAGCAGGGAGAGGACGTGGTGATTCTGTGCCTGCTGCGGGCGCCGGTGACTCGTCGTCACTCAGTTTCAGCAGGGAACAGTCCTTCATGCGCAGCTTTGTCGGAGAGCGCCGTGCACCGCTGCTGCGTGAAGACCAAATTGAAGCCGTTGTCGGGTGGATGGCAGCTAACGCCTCGGCATCGACTTCAGTTAGTGCCACATCCTCTCAGGCACAGAGCACTGGAGAGCAGCCATCTGTCTCTTCACCACCTGCCAAATTGGCCAGGCAGTCAGAGAGCCCAGGACAGGAGCCGTCTCTACTTCTGTTCTCTGAATCTCTTGGCTTGGAAACAGGGGGCCAGCCAAGCAGCATTGGAGAAATGGAAGAAGAGGCAGTGTGCAGTGATGCCCAAAAGCTTTATCTCTCTGACTCTGAAGAGGCAGGTGGGCCAGTGCCTCCGGTGACCACAGCGCAGTACGCATCTGATGATGAAACTCAGGTGCCGCTTTCTCGTGCGTACTGTGCTGCTGAGACTACCCAGGAGGAGCAGTTGGTGGCAGAGGGTAGTGGAGATGATGAGGTCCTTGACCCATCGTGGCGTGAGGAACAGGAAGGTGGTGGGAGCAGCTCAGAGGAAGAGCTTCCTCTTACGGGCCAAAGAGGGAGAGGGAGGGGGAAGACTGCGGAGCCTGTAGCCTCCACTTTGGCACCCGTTAGGAGCCTGTCTCTTTCCAAAGCCAAAAGGGCGCTCCCAAGACTTGCAGTGCCTGGTCCTTTTTTGACACAGTTGCAGATGACATTTGTTTTGTCAAATGCAAGCTGTGTCATCATAAAGTAAAAAGAGGGAAAAATGTCAGCAACCTCAATACCACAAATATGTGGAAACATGTGCGGACCAGGCACGCGGTGGAGTTACAGAAACACACTGAAGATGTAGGCCAACCAACAGCGGCAGCTACCACCTCTTCAGCTCGTGTTGCCTCTTCCTCCAGCTCACGCACAGCTGGTTTGGCTTCCTCCCAGAGACCTTGTGTAATTCCACCCACAGCACCACCTTCCCAGTCATCCTCACACTCCCAGTCTACTCTACAGCCATCGGTAGTACAGGCATGGGAGAAAAGGCGGGCATTCTCGGCCAACCACCCCCGAGCACAGGCTCTGAATGCAGGCATTGCCAAACTGTTGTCCCTGGAAATGCTCTCGTTCAGGCTGGTGGAGACTGACAGCTTCCGTGACTTGATGGCATTGGCAGTCCCACAGTACAAGGTGCCCAGCCGCTTTTACTTCAGCAGGCAGGCTGTCCCTGCCCTGCACAGGCATGTTGAGGCAAACATAAAACATGCGCTACTGAACGCCGTCAGTAGCAAGGTCCACCTCACCACCGATGCGTGGACCAGTCAGCATGGACAGGGGCGATATGTTTCCCTCACTGCCCATTGGGTTAATGTTGTTGAGCCAGGTACAGATCGTGCGAGTGGCGCAGGACGTGTCCTGCCCACTCCAAGGATTGCAGGAATCCAGTCTGTACGCATCGACTCCTCCTCTTACACCAGTTCCTCTGATTCCTCTCTGCAGGATCCGTCACAGTCCACCCCCACATGGACCCGTGAACGTTTACCTATGACCGACATGAGCACAGCCGTGGCCAAACGTCAGCAGGCCGTCTTGAAACTAGTTTCATTGGGGCATCGAAGCCACACAGCGCAGGAGCTCTGGAATGCCATAAAGCAGGAGAGCGATGTGTGGTTACTGCCAGCGAATCTCCAGCCAGGCATGGTAGTGTGTGACAATGGCCGAAATCTGGTGGCAGCTTTGGCCCTTGGCAACCTCACTCACATCCCATGTCTGGCACATGTGCTCAATTTGGTTGTGCAGAGTTTTCTGAGGGACTATCCGGATCTTGATGCCCTGCTGCACAAGGTCCGCCTAGAGTGTGCTCACTTGCGGCGTTCCAGCTTGGCCAGATCCCGCATTGCTGCTCTGCAGCGCCGATTCCGCCTTCCGGAACACCGCATCATATGTGACCTACCTACCCGGTGGAATTCCACGTTACATATGTTGGAGCGGTTGTGTGAGCAGCAGCAAGCAGTTATGGAGTACCAGCTGCATCAGGCGCAAAGAAGTCGCAGTCAGCGCCGATCAGACTTCACAACCACAGAGTGGGCCACTATGAAGGACGTCTGCCAGGTTTTGCGTCCTTTTGATTATTCCACGCGGATGGCAAGTGCAGATGATGCACTAGTCAGCATGACTGTCCCCCTTATCTGCCTGCTTCAGCAAACTTTGCAAGGGTTAAGGGATGATGTGGTGGAAGAGGTGGAGGATGAGGAGTCACCTTTTCCATCAGCTTCTGGAGAGTCAGCGCCACGTGGTTCCTCACAAAGGGGTACGCAGGGGCCAATTTGTGAGGAGGATGAGGAGGAGTCAATGGAGGAGGAAGAGCTCCGTCCAGAGGAGGGAGCGACACAATTGTCCAGTGGTCAGTGTGTACAGCGAGGGTGGGGTGATGACGAGCGGGCAGAGATCATGTCTCAAGCAGGGGACAGCGTTTCTGGGCCGGTTGGCACTCTGCAGCACATGGTGGATTTCATGCTGCAGTGCCTGAGAAACGACCGCCGCATCGACCACATTCTCAACATGCCTGATTATTGGGTGTTCACCCTCCTCGATCCTCGCTACCGGGACAACGTCCAAAACCTCATCCCTGCGTTGACCCGGGAGCGTAAATTGCGGGAGTACCACGACACACTGGTGAATTCCATCATCTTCTCCTGTCCAACTGAGAGGAGTGCTGCTAGTGCTTTACAAAGCAGCTCAGTGCGTCGAGGCAGTGGGGGAGGCTCTGCCCAAAGAGGGAGCAGAAGCAGTGCCTCTGCCCAAGGCAAGCCCAGTATGGCACAACTCTGGCACACTTTTGTGTGCCCGCCCCAAATGTCTACACCATCACCGGCGGCTCCAGTCAGCAGGAGGCAACGGTTCCGTCAGATGGTGACAGACTACATGGCTTGCCCTCTTACTGTACTCCCAGACGGCTCTTCCCCGTTCAAGTTTTGGGTCTCTAAGCTGGATACATGGCCAGAGCTAAGCCAGTATGCATTGGAGGTGCTGGCTTGCCCTGCGGCTAGTGTCTTATCGGAACGTGTCTTTAGTGCCGCAGGTGGTGTACTAACAGACCGTCGCATGCGACTATCCTCCGATAACGTTGACCGGCTTACTTTCCTGAAAATGAACCAGGCCTGGATCTCGCAGGAATTTGCCACTCCTCTGCCTGATTAAGTAATTGGGTGTCATCCAGGTCTCCTGCTGTGTTCATCTTTCTACCACCTGAACTGCTATTCCTGGGCTCCAACACCGCCAGTTGCGGCTCAGAAGTGCAGGCTGCACAGTAAAAACATACGACCCAGTGTTATTGGGTTTCAGTAACGTCAGCTGATCCCCAGCTGTGTAGCCGGCAATGTGTCCTGCGACCGCCACGCTGGCACAACAACCTAAATGTAAGGGAACCTGTCCCCCCCCCCCCCCCGTCGTTTGTTACTGAAAGAGCCATCTTGTGCAGCAGTAATGCTGCACAAGGAAAAGGTAGCTCTTTTTTTTTAGCTCTTTGCACACGCAGAACTTAACACTTATAAAATGTGTTCACTGATACCGTTATACCGTCCCGGAGCTGGGACTTTCCTTCGTAATGTGACGCAGCACAGCCGTCATTCCTACCCCCTTGGTGCCATGCGCTGCCTCCTCAGCGTTGTTTTAAGCTGTCACGGAGCCTGCGCTGTTCTGTTATCCCTTGGGCATGCCCTATTTGTGCTGCCTGTCTTCTGACATAATTTGGTGTCAGGCTGGCTGCGCCTGTGCGGCCGCGGTGCCCGAGATCCCGCCTCGCAGTGTCTTCTGATTGAGTCACACTGCGGGCCTGGGATCCATGGGCATGCGCAGTGCATATCTTCCCCTCGGGCTCTCGCTCATTTCCCTCCGCCTTCTTTAGACTGTGCGCCGTCAGCTGATCCCTAGCATGCCACGGCCGTGACACCGCACAGTCTGAAGAAGAGGGAAGGAGGGGAGTGAGAGTCGAGGTTATGCACTGTGCATGCCCATGGTTCCAAGGCCCGCAGTGGGATTACGTTAGATGAGACTGCGAGGTGGGATCTGGAGCAGCGTGGACGCACAGGCACTGACAGCCTGACACCAAATTATGTCAGAAGACAGGCAGCGCTAATTGGGCATGGCCAAGGGCTAACAGAACAGCGCAGGCTCCGTGGCAGCTTAAAACAACGCTGAGGAGGCAGCGCACGGCATCAAGGGGATAGGAATGACAGCTGTGCTGTGTCCCATTACGAAGGAAATTCGCACCTCCGGAACGGTTTAACGGTATAAAGGGACACATTTTTAGTGTTTACTTCGGTGTTTGCAAGGAGCATAATTAAAAGAGCAACCTTTTCCTTTTGCATCCTTAGTGCTGCACAACATGGCTCTTTCAGCTACAAACGTCTTGGGGGGGGGGGTTAAAGGTTTCCTTTCAACTTGCTCCAATCAGGCTTCGGCCTACACTCTGTTCCTCTGCTCCTCCTGCTGTCCCTGGGCTCTAACACCGCCAGTTGGTGCCTGGAAGTGCTGTGTGCACAGTCAACAGTCGCTCCTCTGTTATTGGGGTTCAGTAACGTCAGCTGATCCCCAGCTGTGTGTGCGGCAATACCTCCAATCTGCTCCTCCTGCTGTCCCTGGGCTCTAACACCGCCAGTTGGTGCCTGGAAGTGCTGTGTGCACAGTCAACAGTCGCTCCTCTGTTATTGGGGTTCAGTAACGTCAGCTGATCCCCAGCTGTGTATCCGGCAACGTGTCATGCGACCGCCACGCTGGCACAACTAAAATGTAAGGGGACCTGTCCCCCCCCCCCCCTAGGCGTTTGTTACTGAAAGAGCCACCATGTGCAGCACTAATACTGCACAAGGGAAAGGTCGCTCTTGAAATTATGCTCCTTGCAAACGCTGAACTACACACTCATGTAATGTGTCCCCTCACACCGTCCAACCGTCCCGGAGGTGGGACTTTCCTTTGTAATGTGACGCAGCACAGCCGTCATTGCTACCCCCTTGGCACCGTGCGCTGCCTCCTTAGCGTTGTTTGATTCCGTCATGGACCCTGCGCTGTTATGTTATCCCTTGGCCATGCACAGTTTGCGCTGCCCGTCCTCTGACATCATTTGTTGTCGTCCTGGCTGCGCCTGTGCGTCCACGCTGCCCGAAATCACACCTCGCAGTGTCGTCTAATGTGATCCCACAGTGGGCCTGGTATCCATGGCCATGCGCAGTGCATATACTAGCCTCTCACTCCCCTTCTTCACGCTTCTTCAGACTAGGCGGCGTCAGCTGATCCCTAATAGCATGCCACGGCCGTGACGCCGCACAGTCTGAAGAAGCAGGAAGGAGGTGAGTGAGAGGCGATGATATGCACTGCGCATGCCCATGGATCCCTGGCCCGCAGTGGGACTACATTAGATGACACTGCAAGGTTGGATCTCGGGCAGCTTGGACGCACAGGCACTGCCAGCCTGACACCTACATGATGTCAGAAGACGGGCACCGCTAACTGTGCATGGCCAAGGGATAACATTACAGTGCGGGCTCCGTGACAGAACCAAACAACGTTGAGGAGGTGGTGCCCGGCACCAAGGGGGTTGGAATGACGGCTGTGCTGTGTCACATTACAAAGGAAAGTCCCACTTCCGGGATGGTTTGACGGTGTGAGGGGACACATTATATGAGTGTGTACTTCAGCGTTTGCAAGGAGCATAATTTTCGGAGCCACCATTTTCCATGTGCAGTATTACTGCTGTACAAGATGGCTCTTTCAGCAACAAATGCCTGGGGGGGGGGGGGTTAAAGGTTCCCTTTCAACTTGCTCCACTGCAGGCTTCGGCCTACACTCTGCTCCTCTTTGATTCCCTGGGTTTCAACACTGTCAGTTGCCACCTGGAAGTGTTGTCTACACAGAAAAAAAGACTAGGTGATGTGTCAGTGGGGTTCAGCACCGCCAGCTGTTCCCCTGCTGTGTAGTCGGCAACGTGTCCAGCACAAGCCACGCTGGCACAACAGAACAAAAGCTGCCACCAGTGCAGGCTTCGGCCTACACTCTGCTCCTCTCCTCCTCCTGCTGACCCTGGGCTCAAACACCGCTAGTTTTTGCCCGGAAGTGCTAGCTGCACAGAGAAAAACACCAGCCAATGTGTTAGTGGGGTTCAGCAACGCCAGCTGTTCCCCTGCTGTGTAGCCGGCAACGTGACCTGCAAACGCCACGCAGGCACATGAACTGAAATTAAAGGGAACCTGGCCCCACCCCCCCAGGTGTTTCTATGTATAACAGCCACCTAGTACAGCAGTACTGCTGCATTTGTACAAGGTGGCTGACTTTTTCTCCTTGCCCACGTGGAACTCAACACGTACAAAATGTGTCTCATTGAGACCATTCCACTGTCCCTGAGGTGTGACTTTCCTTTGTAATGATACGCAGCACCCCCCTTGGTAGCGTTTCCCGTCTTTTGTCATCATGGTTAGCTGGCTGCGCCTGTGCATCCGCCCTGCTAGAAACAACGCCCCTCGTTGTCATATTTATTTTGTCAGCGAGGGTGTGGTTTATGGGCACGAGCAGTGCATATGTTCGCCTGTCTTAACTCATCTCCTTCCGCCTTCTTCAGACTGTGCGGCCTCCTGGCCGTGGTAGGCGATAAGGGATCAGCTGAGGCCGCCCAGTCTGGAGCAGGTGTAAGGACATGTGTAAGCGGCAAACCTATTTACTGCACAAGGCCACGAATCCCAGCCACGCAGTGTGATTTTTTGAAAACACACTGTGGGTCTGGGATTCATGTCCATCGCTAACCGCAACGGCCGACATGAAATGAGGTCAGAAGACAGGAAGCGCTCACAGCGCATGGCCAAGGGATCACAATAGCGCAGACTCCTGTACAGCAAATAACAACGCTCAGGAATCTGCGCCCAGTACCTAGGTGCAAATTTTTACACCTGTGCTGCGTCTCCTTAAAAAGACAAGTCACGCCTCCACAACTGTTTGACAGTATAATGGGCTAAATAGTGTACGTGTTTAATTCAGCGTGTGCAAGGAGCAAAATTAAATAGAGCAACCTTTGACTTGTGCATCATTAATGCTGTTCAAGGTGTGGCTCTTGTACCTTGCAACACCTGAGGGGGGGGTTAAAGGTAACCTTTGAAATTGGTTCAACTAGGCTTCGGCCTACACTCTGCTCCTCTACTCCTCCTGCTGACCCTGGGCTCAAACACCGCTAGTTTTTGCCCGGAAATGCTAGCTGCACAGAGAAAAACACCAGCCAATGTGTTAGTGGGGTTCAGCACCGCCAGCTGTTCCCCTGCTGTGTAGTCGGCAACGTGTCCAGCACAAGCCACGCTGGCACAACAGAACAAAAGCTGCCACCAGTGCAGGCTTCGGCCTACACTTTGCTCCTCTCCTCCTCCTGCTGACCCTGGGCTCAAACAACGCCAGTTTCTGCCCGGACATGCTAGCTGCACAGAGAAAAACACCAGCCAATGTGTTAGTGGGGTTCAGCACCGCCAGCTGTTCCCCCGCTGTGTAGCCGGCATCGTGTCCAGCACAAGCCACGCTGGCACAACCGACCAAAAGCTGCCACCAGTGCAGGCTTCGGCCTACACTTTGCTCCTCTCCTCCTCCTCCTGCTGACCCTGGGCTCTAACACCGCTAGTTTTTGCCCGGACATGCAATGTGCACAGAGAAAAACACCAGTCAATGTGTCAGTGGGGTTCAGCAACGCCAGCTGTTCCCCTGCTGTGTAGCTTGCAACGTGACCTGCAAACGCCACGCAGGCACATGAACTGAAATTGAAGGGAGCCTGCCCCCCACCCCCCCAGGTGTTTCTATGTATAACAGCCACCTTGTACAGCAGTACTGCTGCATTTGTACAAGGTGGCTGACTTTTTCTCCTTGCACACGTGGAACTCAACAAGTACAAAATGTGTCTCATTACAGACCATTACAATGTCCCTGAGGTGTGACTTTACTTTTTAATGACACGCAGCACCCCCATTGTTAGCGCTGCCCGTCTCCTGACATCATTGGTTGGCTGGCTGTGCCTGTGCGTCCCCCCTGCCCGACACAACGCCCCCCGTTGTCTCATATATTTTGACTGCGAGGGTGTGATTGATGGGCACGAGCAGTGCATATGTTCCCCTGTTTTCACTCCCCTCCTTCTGCCTTCTTCTGACTGTGCGGCCTCATGGCCGCGGCATGCGATAAGGGATCAGCTGAGGCCGCCCAGTCTGAAGCAGGTGTAAGGACATGTGTGAGCGGCGAACATATTTACTGCACAAGGCCACGAATCCCAGCACCGCAGTGTGACTTTAGGAAAAGCCACTGTGGGTCTGGGATTTATGGCCATCGTTAACCGCACCGGCCAACATGAAATGAGGTCATGAGACGGCCTGCACTAACAGGGTATTGCCAAGGGATAACACAAGAGCGCAGACTCCTGTACAGCAAATAACAACGCTCAGGAATCTGCGCCCAGTACCTAGGTGCAAATTTTGACACCTGTGCTGCGTCTCCTTAAAAAGACTAGTAGTCACGCCTCCACTACTGTTTGACAGTATAATGGGCTAAATAGTGTACGTGTTTAATTCAGCGTGTGCAAGGAGCAAAATTAAATAGAGCAACCTTTGACTTGTGCATCAATAATGCTGTTCAAGGTGTGGCTCTTGTACCTTGCAACACCTGAGGGGGGGTTAAAGGTAACCTTTGAAATTGGTTCAACTAGGCTTTGGCCAACACTCTGCTCCTCTACTCCTCCTGCTGACCCTGGGCTCAAACACCGCTAGTTTTTGCCCGGAAATGCTAGCTGCACAGAGAAAAACACCAGCCAATGTGTTAGTGGGGTTCAGCACCGCCAGCTGTTCCCCTGCTGTGTAGTCGGCAACGTGTCCAGCACAAGCCACGCTGGCACAACAGAACAAAAGCTGCCACCAGTGCAGGCTTCGGCCTACACTTTGGTCCTCTCCTCCTCCTGCTGACCCTGGGCTCAAACAACGCCAGTTTATGCCCGGACATGCTAGCTGCACAGAGAAAAACACCAGCCAATGTGTTAGTGGGGTTCAGCACCGCCAGCTGTTCCCCTGCTGTGCAGCTTGCAACGTGACCTGCAAACGCCACGCAGGCACATGAACTGAAATTGAAGGGAGCCTGGCCACCACCCCCAGGTGTTTCTATGTATAACAGCCACCTTGTACAGCAGTACTGCTGCATTTGTACAAGGTGGCTGACGTTTTCTCCTTGCCCACGTGGAACTCAACACGTACAAAATGTGTCTCTTTGAGACCATTCCACTGTCCCTGAGGTGTGACTTTCCTTTCTAATGATACGCAGCACCCCCCTTGGTAGCGCTTCCCGTCTTCTGACATCATTGGTTGGCTACTTGCGCCTGTTCGTCCGCCCTGCCTGAATAAAATGCTCCTCGTTGTCTTAATTATTTTGACTGCGAGGGTGTGATTGATGGGCACGAGCAGTGCATATCTTCGCCTGTCTTAACTCATCTCCTTCCGCCTTCTTCAGACTGTGCAGCCTCATGGCCGCGGCATGCGAGAAGGGATCAGCAGAGGCCGCCCAGTCTGAAGCAGGTGTAAGGACGTGTGTGAGCGGCCAAAATATTTACTGCTCAAGGCCACGAATCCCAGCACCGCAGTGTGGCTTTATGAAAAGACACTGTGGGTCTGGGATTTATGGCCATCGTTAACCGCACCGGCCAACATGAAATGAGGTCATAAGATGGGCAGCGCTAACAGGGCATTGCCAAGGGATAACACAAGAGCGCAGACTCCTGTACAGCAAATAACAACGCTCAGGAAGCTGCGCCAAGCACCAAGGCGTTATTTTGGACACCTGTGCTGCGTCTCATCAAAAAACCAAGTCACGCATCCACTACAGTTTGACTGTAGAATGGGGTAAATTGTGTATGTCTTTCATTCAGCGTGTGCAAGTAGACAAATTAATAGAGCAACCTTTCACTTGTGCAGCATTAATACTGCACAAGGTGTGTCTCTTGTACTTTGTAACACCTGAGGGGGGGGTTAAAGGTTTCCTTTGAAATTGGTTCAACTAGGCTTCGGCCTACACTCTGCTCCTCTCCTCCTCCTCCTGCTTCAACACGGGCTCTAACATCGCAAGTTTTTGCCCGCAAGTGCTAGCTGCACAGATAAAAACACACGCCATTGTGTTAGTGGGGTTCAGCAACGCCAGCTGTTCCCCCAGTGTGTAGCCGGCAAAGTGTCCTGCAAACGCAACGCAGACACAAAGCTGCCTCCAGTGCAGGCTTCGGCCTACACTCATCTCCCCCTGCTTACCCTTTGCTCCAACACCGCTAGTTGGGGCTCTAGGAAGACAATCTTTAATAGGCAAGGCAACGCATCCGGGTTCCAGCACCGCCAGCTGGTTCTCGGCAGTGTTCTTGTCACAGGTACTCCCTCGTGCCAAGCCTGGTTTCAGCACCGTCAGCTGTTTCCGGGTTGTGTCAACTTCACTGAGACGCCTATGCTTGCCCCGTCGTGGGGCGGTCGAGTTAGCCAACTCCAGGGTGCCTCCAGTTTAGGAGCTTCCTATGTGGGCTGCGTGAACTGGTAGTCAAGGCTGGTTCTGTAGTGCCAGTAGGCCCAGCTCCCCCTGTAGGACTGTTGGGGTTCGGTAACTGCGGCTGCCTCGCGGCCTAGCTGTTCTCTCCTCTCCTGTGGGCCTTGGGGTCCACCACCTGGTTCCAGCACCGTCAGCTGGTTCCGGGCCGAGCCTTTGGCTTAGGTGCCTCCTCCTGGGTAGCCGAGTTCCGCCAACGTTAGGCGGTCCTTGGTAGTGCTTTTAAGCGCGGGCACCTACAGCTTAGTAACCGGGTTCCAGCACCGTCAGCTGGTCCTCGGTCGTGCCATTGGCTCTTGCACACTGGGGCAACGCATCCGGGTTCCAGCACCGCCAGCTGGTTCTCGGCAGTGTTTTTGTCACAGGTACTCCCTCGTGCCAAGCCTGGTTTCAGCACCGTCAGCTGTTTCCGGGTTGTGTCAACTTCACTGAGACGCCTATGCTTGCCCCGTCGTGGGGCGGTCGAGTTAGCCAACTCCAGGGTGCCTCCAGTTTAGGAGCTTCCTATGTGGGCTGCGTGAACTGGTAGTCAAGGCTGGTTCTGTAGTGCCAGTAGGCCCAGCTCCCCCTGTAGGACTGTTGGGGTTCGGTAACTGCGGCTGCCTCGCGGCCTAGCTGTTCTCTCCTCTCCTGTGGGCCTTGGGGTCCACCACCTGGTTCCAGCACCGTCAGCTGGTTCCGGGCCGAGCCTTTGGCTTAGGTGCCTCCTCCTGGGTAGCCGAGTTCCGCCAACGTTAGGCGGTCCTTGGTAGTGCTTTTAAGCGCGGGCACCTACAGCTTAGTAACCGGGTTCCAGCACCGTCAGCTGGTCCTCGGTCGTGCCATTGGCTCTTGCACACTGGGGCAACGCATCCGGGTTCCAGCACCGCCAGCTGGTTCTCGGCAGTGTTTTTGTCACAGGTACTCCCTCGTGCCAAGCCTGGTTTCAGCACCGTCAGCTGTTTCCGGGTTGTGTCAACTTCACTGAGACGCCTATGCTTGCCCCGTCGTGGGGCGGTCGAGTTAGCCAACTCCAGGGTGCCTCCAGTTTAGGAGCTTCCTATGTGGGCTGCGTGAACTGGTAGTCAAGGCTGGTTCTGTAGTGCCAGTAGGCCCAGCTCCCCCTGTAGGACTGTTGGGGTTCGGTAACTGCGGCTGCCTCGCGGCCTAGCTGTTCTCTCCTCTCCTGTGGGCCTTGGGGTCCACCACCTGGTTCCAGCACCGTCAGCTGGTTCCGGGCCGAGCCTTTGGCTTAGGTGCCTCCTCCTGGGTAGCCGAGTTCCGCCAACGTTAGGCGGTCCTTGGTAGTGCTTTTAAGCGCGGGCACCTACAGCTTAGTAACCGGGTTCCAGCACCGTCAGCTGGTCCTCGGTCGTGCCATTGGCTCTTGCACACTGGGGCAACGCATCTGGGTTCCAGCACCGCCAGCTGGTTCTCGGCAGTGTTTTTGTCACAGGTACTCCCTCGTGCCAAGCCTGGTTTCAGCACCGTCAGCTGTTTCCGGGTTGTGTCAACTTCACTGAGA
Source organism: Ranitomeya imitator (assembly GCF_032444005.1). NCBI lineage: Eukaryota > Metazoa > Chordata > Amphibia > Anura > Dendrobatidae > Ranitomeya > Ranitomeya imitator. The sequence goes on along the minus strand of NC_091285.1, from coordinate 156,080,491 downwards.
CGCCTATGCTTGCCCCGTCGTGGGGCGGTCGAGTTAGCCAACTCCAGGGTGCCTCCAGTTTAGGAGCTTCCTATGTGGGCTGCGTGAACTGGTAGTCAAGGCTGGTTCTGTAGTGCCAGTAGGCCCAGCTCCCCCTGTAGGACTGTTGGGGTTCGGTAACTGCGGCTGCCTCGCGGCCTAGCTGTTCTCTCCTCTCCTGTGGGCCTTGGGGTCCACCACCTGGTTCCAGCACCGTCAGCTGGTTCCGGGCCGAGCCTTTGGCTTAGGTGCCTCCTCCTGGGTAGCCGAGTTCCGCCAACGTTAGGCGGTCCTTGGTAGTGCTTTTAAGCGCGGGCACCTACAGCTTAGTAACCGGGTTCCAGCACCGTCAGCTGGTCCTCGGTCGTGCCATTGGCTCTTGCACACTGGGGCAACGCATCTGGGTTCCAGCACCGCCAGCTGGTTCTCGGCAGTGTTTTTGTCACAGGTACTCCCTCGTGCCAAGCCTGGTTTCAGCACCGTCAGCTGTTTCCGGGTTGTGTCAACTTCACTGAGACGCCTATGCTTGCCCCGTCGTGGGGCGGTCGAGTTAGCCAACTCCAGGGTGCCTCCAGTTTAGGAGCTTCCTATGTGGGCTGCGTGAACTGGTAGTCAAGGCTGGTTCTGTAGTGCCAGTAGGCCCAGCTCCCCCTGTAGGACTGTTGGGGTTCGGTAACTGCGGCTGCCTCGCGGCCTAGCTGTTCTCTCCTCTCCTGTGGGCCTTGGGGTCCACCACCTGGTTCCAGCACCGTCAGCTGGTTCCGGGCCGAGCCTTTGGCTTAGGTGCCTCCTCCTGGGTAGCCGAGTTCCGCCAACGTTAGGCGGTCCTTGGTAGTGCTTTTAAGCGCGGGCACCTACAGCTTAGTAACCGGGTTCCAGCACCGTCAGCTGGTCCTCGGTCGTGCCATTGGCTCTTGCACACTGGGGCAACGCATCTGGGTTCCAGCACCGCCAGCTGGTTCTCGGCAGTGTTTTTGTCACAGGTACTCCCTCGTGCCAAGCCTGGTTTCAGCACCGTCAGCTGTTTCCGGGTTGTGTCAACTTCATTGAGACGCCTATGCTTGCCCCGTCGTGGGGCGGTCGAGTTAGCCAACTCCAGGGTGCCTCCAGTTTAGGAGCTTCCTATGTGGGCTGCGTGAACTGGTACTCAAGGCTGGTTCTGTAGTGCCAGTAGGCCCAGCTCCCCCTGTAGGACTGTTGGGGTTCGGTAACTGCGGCTGCCTCGCGGCCTAGCTGTTCTCTCCTCTCCTGTGGGCCTTGGGGTCCACCACCTGGTTCCAGCACCGTCAGCTGGTTCCGGGCCGAGCCTTTGGCTTAGGTGCCTCCTCCTGGGTAGCCGAGTTCCGCCAACGTTAGGCGGTCCTTGGTAGTGCTTTTAAGCGCGGGCACCTACAGCTTAGTAACCGGGTTCCAGCACCGTCAGCTGGTCCTCGGTCGTGCCATTGGCTCTTGCACACTGGGGCAACGCATCCGGGTTCCAGCACCGCCAGCTGGTTCTCGGCAGTGTTCTTGTCACAGGTACTCCCTCGTGCCAAGCCTGGTTTCAGCACCGTCAGCTGTTTCCGGGTTGTGTCAACTTCACTGAGACGCCTATGCTTGCCCCGTCGTGGGGCGGTCGAGTTAGCCAACTCCAGGGTGCCTCCAGTTTAGGAGCTTCCTATGTGGGCTGCGTGAACTGGTAGTCAAGGCTGGTTCTGTAGTGCCAGTAGGCCCAGCTCCCCCTGTAGGACTGTTGGGGTTCGGTAACTGCGGCTGCCTCGCGGCCTAGCTGTTCTCTCCTCTCCTGTGGGCCTTGGGGTCCACCACCTGGTTCCAGCACCGTCAGCTGGTTCCGGGCCGAGCCTTTGGCTTAGGTGCCTCCTCCTGGGTAGCCGAGTTCCGCCAACGTTAGGCGGTCCTTGGTAGTGCTTTTAAGCGCGGGCACCTACAGCTTAGTAACCGGGTTCCAGCACCGTCAGCTGGTCCTCGGTCGTGCCATTGGCTCTTGCACACTGGGGCAACGCATCTGGGTTCCAGCACCGCCAGCTGGTTCTCGGCAGTGTTTTTGTCACAGGTACTCCCTCGTGCCAAGCCTGGTTTCAGCACCGTCAGCTGTTTCCGGGTTGTGTCAACTTCACTGAGACGCCTATGCTTGCCCCGTCGTGGGGCGGTCGAGTTAGCCAACTCCAGGGTGCCTCCAGTTTAGGAGCTTCCTATGTGGGCTGCGTGAACTGGTAGTCAAGGCTGGTTCTGTAGTGCCAGTAGGCCCAGCTCCCCCTGTAGGACTGTTGGGGTTCGGTAACTGCGGCTGCCTCGCGGCCTAGCTGTTCTCTCCTCTCCTGTGGGCCTTGGGGTCCACCACCTGGTTCCAGCACCGTCAGCTGGTTCCGGGCCGAGCCTTTGGCTTAGGTGCCTCCTCCTGGGTAGCCGAGTTCCGCCAACGCCAGGCGGTCCTTGGTAGTGCTTTTAAGCGCGGGCACCTACAGCTTAGTAACCGGGTTCCAGCACCGTCAGCTGGTCCTCGGTCGTGCCATTGGCTCTTGCACACTGGGGCAACGCATCCGGGTTCCAGCACCGCCAGCTGGTTCTCGGCAGTGTTCTTGTCACAGGTACTCCCTCGTGCCAAGCCTGGTTTCAGCACCGTCAGCTGTTTCCGGGTTGTGTCAACTTCACTGAGACGCCTATGCTTGCCCCGTCGTGGGGCGGTCGAGTTAGCCAACTCCAGGGTGCCTCCAGTTTAGGAGCTTCCTATGTGGGCTGCGTGAACTGGTAGTCAAGGCTGGTTCTGTAGTGCCAGTAGGCCCAGCTCCCCCTGTAGGACTGTTGGGGTTCGGTAACTGCGGCTGCCTCGCGGCCTAGCTGTTCTCTCCTCTCCTGTGGGCCTTGGGGTCCACCACCTGGTTCCAGCACCGTCAGCTGGTTCTCGGCAGTGTCTTTTGCTCTTGTACCTTCTGCTCCCCATCCTGGTTCCAGTACCGTCAGCTGGTTCCGGGCAGAGCCTTTGGCTTAGGTGCCTCCTTCTGGGTATCCAAGTTCCACCAATGTCAGGTGGTCCTTGGTAGTGCTTTCAGGCACGGGTACCTCCTGCTTAGTAACCGGGTTCCAGTAATGTCAGCTGGTCCTTGGTAGTTCCATTGGCTCTTGGACATTCGGCTACCCATCCGGGTTCCAGTACCGTCAGCTGGTTCTCGGCAGTGTCTTTTGCTCTTGTACCTTCTGCTCCCCATCCTGGTTCCAGTAACGTCATCTGGTTCCGGGCAGAGCCTTTGGCTTAGGTGCCTCCTTCTGGGTATCCGAGTTCCGCCAACGTCAGGCGGTCCTTGGTAGTGCTTTTTAGCACGGGTACCTCCTGCTTAGTAACCAGGTTCCAGTAACGTCAGCTGGTCCTCGGTAGTTCCATAGGCTCTTGAACCTTCGGGTAGCCATCCGAGTTCCAGTTCCATCAGCTGGTTCTTGGCATTTTCTCAGCCTTCTTGTACCTTCTGCTACATTTCCAAGTTGAAGACCCTAACGTCGACAACCCGGAAGACCACCCCGATGACGACGACCCGGAAGACCACCCCGATGACGACGACGACGACGACGGCGGAGACGACGACGGCTGAGACGACGACGGCGGAGATGACGACACTGGAGACGAAGACCCTGGAGACGACAACATGGAAGACCGAGAAGCAGAAGAACAAGAGGCTGCAGAACAAAGAGCAGAAGAACATTAAGCATAAGACTTAATATCAGAGCAAAAGATATTATCTAAATTATATGCAGAAGAAGACTAAGCAGTGTATGGGGGTGAGTCCGTTCCTCCTCGTGGTGCCCCTGGATAAAGCCTGATGCTGCAGGCCAAACTGAACGCGGACAAATGTAACTTTTGTGACTGGCAGAACGGAAGGTGTAATCTTCCAACTTTTATAGACAACAACTACGGGAATGCCTGTCACAAATGAGAATATGATGAAGAAGTAGAATAGGAAGAATAATAACAGTGGAATAAAAAGAATATGTAGAATAGGAAGAATAATAATAGTTGAAGAAAATGAATATGAAGAATGTAATAAAAAAAAAAATAGGTAGAAGATGAAGAAGAAGATGAATAAGGTGAAGAAGTTGATGTCAAGGATGCTGATGATGATGAAGATGAAAGTGTGGGAAAAGAAAAAAAAAAAAAAAAGAAAAAAAAGAAGGGGAAGGGCGTGGAATAGTGAAACATCAATATCTGACAAAATAAAAAAAATTTACATACTCAATATCTTTTTCAATCCGAACTTCTTTAAAAAAAAAAAAAAAACATGCTATTCTATTTGATTGGACTAATCCTCATTGCCTTTAATGTCTCCGCCACCTCCCCCATACATCCTACATTATTCTTAGTTGTTTTCCTTCAGGTAGAATGAACCTACAAGGAAAGAAAGGGTTTATTTTAATTCCGATATTTTGGTCCCATTGACTTGCATTGGGATCGGGTATCGGTATCGGCGATATCCGATATTTTTTGAATATCGGCCGATCCAAACCGATACCGATACTTTCCGATATCGGAAGGTATCGCTCAACACTATTCACAAGCCATTATGCTATTCACATTTCATGTATCGCACATTCCCTTGCTTTAGTAGGGTTGAGTGCATCCATTGATCTATTTTCTATATATATATATATATATATATATATATATATATATAAAATTTTTCACAAACCTGATGAAGGTCCGATTTTTGGACTGATGAAGGTCTGATTGTTGGATCAAAACATCTTTCTCACTCTGTAGTCTCAGGGATACCCACTTGGTTGAATGCAAGACTTAATCTACTGTTGTATTGCTGTTATTTTAATTTTTCATACACTGATATAACACTAAAATATTTACACATCAACTAAGATCTCAATCTACTCCATTTTGCCATGGATATGATTCCTGGGCATTGTGAAACAGTGCTGACTTTCACACATTGTCTATCAAATTATCAAAGTTAGGCTGTGTTCAGATCATATTATGGCTCTCAGATGAATGTATGCACAGAGGTAAGATACCAACATATACCTTAGTTTAGATTAAAAAAATAGCAGAAAAAAGGCAGCCACATTTTCCAATACCAGCTGAAAAAACGAATGTGATATAGAATGCAGGTGCCCCATGATAAATGCTAAGGCAGCACAGGTGCAATATACTGATTAAATAACCATTTACATGTTTACCATTCATGGAGGGGTGACTGCCTAGTATCACAAATGCACAGAGATAAGGCTTGTATAGAGCACTAGTCACAGGGAACAGGGTCTGGCTTACAGCCTATTAGTGACGTCCATATTAATAGATCAGCCAGGTTACCAAGCACTGTCTAAAGGCCCCTTCACATTAAGCGACGCTGCAGCGATACCGACAACGATCTGGATCGCTGCAGCGTCGCTGTGTGGTCGCTGGAGAGCTGTCACACAGACAGCTCTCCAGCGACCAACGATCCCGAAGTCCCCAGGTAACCAGGGTAAACATCGGGTTACTAAGCACAGGGCCGCGCTTAGTAACCCGATGTTTACCCTGGTTACCAGCGTAAAAGTAAAAAAAACAAACACTACATACTTACCTACCGCTGTCTGTCCCCGGCTCTGTGCTTCTCTGCACTCCTCCTGTACTGGCTGTGAGCACAGCGGCCGGAAAGCACAGCGGTGACGTCACTGCTCTGCTTTCCGGCTGACCGACGCTCACAGCCAGTACAGGAGGAGTGCAGAGAAGCAGAGCGCAGCGCTGGAGGACAGAGAGCGGTAGGTAAGTATGTAGTGTTTGGTTTTTTTTACTTTTACGCTGGTAACCAGGGTAAACATCGGGTTACTAAGCGCAGCCCTGCGCTTAGTTACCCGATGTTTACCCTGGTTACCAGTGAAGACATCGCTGGATCGGTGTCACACACGCCGATCCAGCGATGTCCATGGGAGATCCAGCGACGAAATAAAGTTCTGGACTTTGTTCAGCGACCAACGATCTCCCAGCAGGGGCCTGATCGTTGGTCGCTGTCACACAGAACGATTTCCTTAATGATATCGTTGCTACGTCACAAAAAGCAACGATATCGTTAACGATATCGTTATGTGTGAAGGTACCTTAAGTGCACCTTACAGGACAAACACCCGGATTTCCCCAGCCAACACTGAAGGGCCTGGCTGTATCCTGCAATATACATATGTGCATTATATATGATGTATTGGTCAATATTTTGGCCAAAAATGACTTTTTTATTTTTCAGTCAATATGGCCATATGTTGGCTTACTTTTGCAGGACGAGTTGTTCGTTTGAATGACGCCATTGATTTTACAATATAGCATACTGTAAAACGGGACAAAAATTCCAAGTGCGGTGAAATTGCAAAAAAAAAATCCACAATTGTTTTTTCGTTTTTTTATTTACCATGTTCATTAAATGCTAAAACTGACCTGCCATTATGATTCTCCAGGTCAGTACAAGCACGTAAATACCAAACATTTAAAGGTTAATTGATATTTAGTAGTGATTTAAAAAAAAAATTGTAAGAATAAAAAAAAATTACTCATGTTGCCAATTTCCAAGACCATTTTTCATTATCTGGGGCTGGGTGATGGCTTATTTTTGCTCCCGAGCTTATGTTTTATTGACACCATTTTGGAGTTTTGATCGTTCATTGTTGAATTTTATTGCAAAGTTGTGGCAGCCAAAAAAACATAATTCTGGCAATTTTTTTTCTCTCGTTATAACGTTTACCGATGTGATTAATTTACAGAATATTTTATAATTCAATAGCTCGGACATTTCTGAATGTGATGATGCCAAATATGTGCATGTTTTTTGGTTTTTAAATTGTTTCATTTTCAATGGGGCAGAAGAAGGGTGATTTGAAATTTTGTGTTTTTTTAAAGATTTGTAAAACTTGTATTTTTTTTTTATTTTTACTGACTTCAATAGTCCCCTGCGATTATCCGATTGCCTGTGTTACACATAGCAGGGCCATAGCCCTGCTATATATAGCAAGAATCACAAACTCCTATGAATGCCTTCCCAATGGCAGGCACAGGGTTCTTCTGTCATGACAACCCATTGGAGCTGACAGAGGCGCTGATGGGTGGGACTTGTGATGTGCTTCCGGATGTTGCATGTTAAATGCTGCAGTCAGTGAATGACAGCAGCATTTAACTGGTTAACATCTGTGGTTGGATCTCAGATCCATTCACAGCTGTTAGAGGAAAATGACAATTGATCAAATCAGCTGTCATGTGCAGGGAAAGATATAGGCCCGCATGAAAGCAGCGATATGACCTTGGACATACCTATTCATTCAAGGTTGTGAAGCACAGTATATAAAATCACTATACTGTATATCACTTTACGTTTTGCCACTTTATCACTATACCTTGTATAAACATAATGGTTTAGAGTCTGTTCGGTAAATTGTATTTTTATTGCTATTTTATCTTGGAATATGCTTTTATTATATAATTCAAGTATCGTTGTATCTCATTTGTAAAACTCAATAAAGACTAAAGTGGACCACATTATATAACATTTGAGTTTTGTCTATAGTGTTTGTATACCATTACAGTTTAAGAGCATTTTAACATAAGGTTTTATTTGTGCTTTTGCAGGCTTTATTGTATTATTTGGTTCTTAAAGGGAACCTGTCACCTGAATGTGGCGGGCTCTGTTAACGGTCCGATGGGCGGTGTTTTCTGTTCTTTCATGCACCCCTTCCTTTCCCGCTGGCCGCAATATTGTCTTGAATTTGATTAGGTTTCCTCCGTAGTACACGCATGCACAATGCAATCTTGCCTTGCGCACGCGCAGTATGCTTTGCCCAACTGCGGGCAAAGCCAAAAAGCATTAGTGCGCATGCGCTGGCGCACTGCGTCCCGGAAGTATTGTGTTCCGGGACATAGTGCGCCGGCACATGCGCACTAATGCTTTTCTCAGAGTGGTAAAGCCAGTGACTGAGGGCAGATATTAATAGCCTAGAGAGGGACCATGGTTATAGGACCCCCCCGGCTAAAAACATCTGCCCTCAGCCACCCCAGAAAAGGCACATCTGTAAGATGTATAAACTCATATGAACTCGAGCGTGAGAAAAGATTCAGAAAAATTCCCACGCTGGAGTTCATATGAGTTTATGCCAGCAGGGGGCGCAGCACCGCAAGTCTAGATAGCTACGTTCCCCTGCTTCCCATTCATTCCCCAGTTTTTACAGGCAGGTGCAGCTGCATTAACAGGCTCCTGCTTGTAAAATTATTTAACCCCTTCTGATGGATTTACAGTGTGGGACATGACTGAACGACGGAAGGTATGGGATATTGTTGTTTTTTTATTTTAACTTTGTTTCAGGTGACAAGGGTCTTCAATTGGATTGAGCGTTTAATAAACTATTACAACACCCTGTGTCTTTATTTCATTAAAATAATTTTTTCATAATGTGTGTGTGTATTATTAACCGTTTATTACTATAGGATTAATAATGGATAGGTGTCTTATTGACGCCTCTCCATTATTAACCTGGCTTAATGTCACCTTGCAATAGCAAGGTGACATTAACCCTTTATTAACCCATATCCCACCACTACAGGGGAGTGAGAAGAGAGAGGCCAAGTGCCAGAATAGGCGCATCTTACAGATGTGCCTTTTCTGGGGTGGCTGGGGGCAGATGTTTTAAGCCAGGGAGGTCCTATAACCCTGATCCCTCTCTAGCCTATTAATATCTGCCCTCAGTCACTGGCTTTCCCACTCTGGTGGAGAAAATTGCGCGGGAGCCCACACCAGTTTTTTCCGCGATTTAACCCTTTATTTTAACAGCTAGAGCCCCCAAATTTTGCACACAAACACTTCTAACATTACTAGTGAGGGAGATTCAAAAAAATAAGGGATATGACATGGTTTACTATATGTAAACCATTTCTCAAATCCTGTCAGGTTTAGGAGGAAGATAGCAAAATCCAGCAATTGAATTACCGGCTTTTCTGCTATCTAGCGCTGTATGAAATATAAATATATGCATATATATATATATATATATAGATATATATATCTATATATATATATATATAGATATGTCTCACTGACATATATATATATATATATATATATATTTATTTAGACTGTATATAGGTTTTTACTAATATTTGAAGCCATTGATCCATTCTATGTCTGTTTTGCAAGCCGGCGAGCGTACGGATGCCATACGGATGCCATACGGATAATTTGATGCAATGAAATCGCATCCTCGCACTGCACATGGATCACTGTTTTGTAAACATTTGTGTGATTCTCGTCCGTGTAAAACGGACCGTATTTTTATACGTTGTGTGTGTCCCCGGCCTAGGGAGAAGTAATGCTTTTAGGGCAAATACATCTGTATATACAAAGCCAATTGATGCATGCTACAATTGTATTAATTATGGATTCATAGAAATCAAACTGAAAAATAACCTCTACATGAAATCTACACACAAAGAAGTACATTACAGACTCATGGACTTCTTTGGAAGTGTTATCAGAAAAGGATTTTAATGTGCAAAATTTGTTATAGAAATATACCCGCTTGAGAAAGGTGGTGGCTATGACCAAGACAGTGTCTGCACACATCACCCATTCATTTGTTGCAAAGCCCGCCGTCCTAGGTTGGCAAAAACAATTCATCCTGCCAGAGTGCCACTTAATTTACAAAGTCGCATCCTGCTGGAATCTGCTTCATATGTTGGAGTGTCTGTACGTGCAGCGTAAAGCAGAGACATTCTATATTATGGCTGAGGTCTGGTTGGGACACAGAGGGCAATACCACAGAAAAATGGGAAAGGGTGAGAATGATGGTAGTGATCACCTGGGGTGGTTGTGTATGGACACAACACTAATAAAAATTTTAAAATCTGCGGCTGCAGCCCCATTGTTGAAGGGAAAAGTATTTCGGATTGCAATCCACTTTAGTGGAGAGATCACAGTTTTTTGGGCTGCACTTCTGGAAATGAATCCTCAATGGAAAAAAAATGAAGGCTTTTATTACACATATTATTACATTTATTGGAGCCTTTTCTAAGGTAAAAAACAAATGTACAAGACACTCTGCCAGTTAACTTTAAGAATGCTAAAATAGGAAATGCCCCTAAAGGAGAGGGGGGCAAGGAACTCTCTTTAGGGGTGCTTCATCAATTGTTTTTAGACTTTTTAAAGCTCACTGGCAGGGTGTCTTGTACATTGTAATTCTAACTTGAAAAAGACACCAGTTCAGCACCAAAACCCATTGAGTAATGACAACCTTCATTTTATATGAACAAGGATTCTTTATTTCCGCAAGCACCGCCCAGGTACCATGATCTCTCCACTAAACTGGACATTTTTTGTTATAGAGCATTAAAACTGGAGCATGGGTAACTTTGAGATTTGTCATTGGCAGCTGAAGATAGATATGTGTTGCCTACTGAAGCCCTTCAAATAGACTGCTAAATTGTTGTCTCCTTATATTTATACTGGAAAAAACACTCAACAGGATGTATTGTACAACTCAGGATGGGAAAGAACAGCAACTTGTGCATGTTCATCATTGCCTTGTGGCTGTTGGGGACCTTAAAGATTCTTATTACATGGAGCAGGAGGTGGAGCAGCAGCAAGTGGATGTAATGGGGTACATTGAGTTATCACAAGCATAGACTGGGTATGAGGCTGAAAGAATGAGAATGATGACAACGACACTGGCTATAATGACCAACTGCAGCATGGTGCATAAAGTAAAAAAATAGGACCTTCAATCATGCTGGCAGGTAAGGCAAGTTCTATGCTGGTATGCTTGAGTGAAGACAGAAGTATTGTTACCATTAAACAAATGGATGACTCTTGGATAACCATACTTTTAGGCCCTTGCTGTAAAAGCAAAATAGAGGGAATCTAAATGGGTGCATGACCAAGACAAGCTATGTTCCCAGCTTGGCAAAGCTGTAGCCGAGTGGATACCTGCTGACCTCACAGCTGACCAAAAGACTCTCTGTGCTTCCCACAGAATCAATGCATATCTGCTTGTGTTAATGCCTGGTTAGAGCAAATAATGAAGCAGCAGCTACTACATAGCTATGCGTGGCCCGCCAGGAATGTGGGGATTCTCAGTTCCGGATCCAGTCTTATTAAAGGGAAGGTCACAGTGGCAGCGACCCATTTCCTGGCCCTGGGCACTCAAGTAAAAGGGACAGTCTTTAAAGGGGTTGTGAAAATAATGAAAGTTCATGACGCCATATGTGGTTCTCGGTCAGGTTTGGCCGACACTGCTTAAAGGGGTCCTCTAGGGGTGATGGTGCTGCAGCAAAGATGGTGTCACTTCCCAACAGGTGAAGCGGGGTCCCCAGGGCTCCCAGTGTGTTTGGCAGGGATGGTGAATGCCTGCAAATAAATGGAGGACACAGGTTTGCAGCCTTTACATGGTTTACTGGTGTTAAGCAGCCTCAGTCTGGTAGCAGCAACAGGTGAGGATGGAGCCCAGGCAGCCTGGAGACTAGTAGAAATCTATTTGACAAGTCAGTTTGGGAACCTTCCACTATTCACTGGTCTGTAGTCCCTTGCTGCCTGTAGTTGTCTAGCAAGGTCCTCTTTCTCCCCTGTCCTGTGACAGTACCTGCACAGCAGGCAACTTGAGCCATCTCTTTGCGGTCTCTGTCCATGGTGACTCCGGGATCTGATTGCTGCTGTACCTCAGGTATTATGCGAGCAAGTACCTTTTAGTTTCCTGCAGTCCGGTTCTGCCATGGGACCTGTAGTCCTCACAACCTCGGGCTCCCAGTGCCCGGTTTCTGTGCTCAGCTTAAAAGGGCCCAGTCACAGCCCTCCTCAAGCTCCTAAGTCCTTCTGTGCTCCTTCACTGTCTGCTACCACTTGTCAACTGCCTAGCAACTGACTTCTCCTTCCGATGAGAGAGAGCAGCTCCCCTGAAGTTAGGTGTAGATCTCCCCCTTCTGGCCTGGAGTCAGAACGGTGTTGAATGTGCTGAATACCTGTTAAAGGGATCCCTCCTGTCTCCAGGCATGGCACTACCCTCCCCGAGAGGAAGGCAGCACCACTGTGGTACCCGAACTCCTGGGGTGCCACAGCTACATAGTTACGTAGGTTGAAAAAAGGCCTAGGTCCATCAAGTTCAACCTTTCGCCAAAAATTGTGCAGTTTGTCACTAATTTAGCATATAACCCCCAATGTTATGTGCATCAAGCAAATCATCCAGCCCACATGCTTGAACAGACATTATATCTGCCACATGACCAACCTGACAGACTTCAGCAAATAGAGATGCACAAGCTGAATAGCAAGGTTACATTTTTCAGAGTTTGTATTCTTTCTCTGTTGGAAAACCTGTGCCCAATACCTTATGAACTTCTGGCTCAATAGGACCAGTGGAAGAGCTGACTTATTTTGCTATGGGTGTACTGTCATGTGTCCTGTCAGATAGGGTATTTGGCAAAGCTGGTGGCTTTGCTATGCAAGATTGTCCTCTGCAAGCACTGAAAACCTTACATTTATCAAAATGTACCTTTCATGGAACAGTGCCGACATTCATTCATCTATGGCTGTAGCTAATGATTAAATCAGCCATAGCATTTTCCTGCCCTACCATCTATTGTCTTTAACACTGTTCTGCTGCCACCAGGGCAGATGGTTCATGTCTCGACAGGCATCCACTTCCTTTCCATCATGTCTTCTGATGCGTACTGCTGCTGCCTGGTTGCCTGTATGGGCCATACACTGCCAGGCATCTTCTTGCCTACCCGATCATAATCCTATACTGTTTGCCTGCTGCCACTGCTGCGATAAATTTACTGTCTGCCCATTGTGTTTTATAGTGCCATGCTGCACTGCTGCTGCTGGAATAGCCAAAGTAGACCCTACATAACCAGACATCTACTGGCCTGCAACGTGATATTTTATACTGTGCAGTTGTTGCTGCTAGAAACCTACATACATCTCCTGCTTGTCCAATGTGTTCTGCATTAAGCAAAGGACAAACCTCTTAATACTCCCCAATCGGAGATCATTTTTGCACCAACTCTGTGTATTCAATAGCAAAACAAGTATCTGACACCAAGTAATGGTTTGTGAGTGACAGTTTTTTTTTTACAAAAAGCCGAAAGGTCTGTGCAGTGCATTGCTAAAAAGGCTGCCGGTTCTCACTAGTAACCAATTATTTACCCCTTGCTGGCAATATTGAGATAATGCTGTGTTAGCATTAAAGAGTTTAAAAGGGTTTGATACAGTCCCATGAGACCTGAGAGCAATACACATTGTTTGTTGGCAATTCAAGGCTTAAAAGTACTTACAGTTTCTATCAAATTTTCTATCAAATCGACTTGCTCCTAATCAAATTTGTTCAATTTGACAAAATAGGCAAATCTCAGTTTCAAAAGAACCTGAATAGAGGACGTACAGAATACAGCACAGCTCCATAGGCTGCATAAACTCTTGCATTGAGCCAAAAAGTTAAACTCAGTGTATAATTTGACATCTCCATTTATCACTAATGTTCTATTCAGTAGTTTAGCAATACAATAAGAAGCAAAAATTAGCTTAACATTTGTGGTGACTAACCACTTACTGTAGTTCATGTATTGGTATCTCAAAATCATTAAACAGAAAATCATTCGAGCAATTCAAGGCTGTTTATAAATGTAATGGAAGCAGTAGACACGCTTTGTACCTCGAGATACAAATTCCATCTATAAACCCCTATACTTGTATAGGGATCAGAAAACATTAGATAAATGTCAGATGAAATATAGCTTATTCAGCTGTACTTCACTTTATTGATCTTGTATACTTATTTATTGATGTTGTATATAAAACACACTAATATAAAATGCATCTTTATTTGGTATGTAAAAAGCACACAATGATTCAAGAGAGATTTTAAAGTACAGACTGTCTTCCAATTAGTATCTTAAGAGGACGTTCAATATATAGTATATTATATGCTTCTGCAAATATCTGACATATCTATAAAAAATATCCATTTGACAACATTTTATTTTGTAATGTATTCAATCACAGTGGACTTAACAAGGCGCTTCCGACACTAAAATGTCTCCACGCTTTGCTACAAAATTATTTAAGCTATTTTAATTTCAACAATAATTCTCAAATGGTTAAATTCTGTGCATTCCTTTGACCACTGTGAGACAGTGAGGGGGATCATACAGGAGGGTCAATATGTATCCCCCAGGATGCGCGTTGAAGTGGGAGTGTATTGCAGTCACAGGCATAGCTGTGATTGCAGTGCAAAATAAATGTAGGTTTGGTCACGGGCAAGCTATTTGTCCAATGCAGATTAAACCCCTCTGTGACCTTAGACGTACTATCCCGTCGAGGTGCCCTGGGCTTATCTGACCCTGGACGGGATAGTATGTCATAGCGATCGGCAGCGCTCACGGGGGGAGCGCCGCCGATCGCGGCCGGGTGTCAGCTGCTTATCGCAGCTGACATCCGGCACTATGTGCCAGGAGCGGTCACGGACCGCCCCCGGCACATTAACCCCTGGCACACCGCGATCAAACATGATCGCGATGTGCCGGCGGTGCAGGGAAGCACCGCGCAGGGAGGGGGCTCCCTGCGGGCTTCCCTGAGCCCCCCGCAGCAACGCGATGTGATCGCGTTGCTGCGGGGGTCTTACCTCCCTCCCTTCCTGCTCCAGCCCCGGATCCAAGATGGCCACGGATCCGGGTCCTGCAGGGAGGGAGGTGGCTTCACAGATCCTGCTCAGAGCAGGCACTGTGAAGGCTGCAGCGCTGCATGTCAGATCACTGATCTGACAGAGTGCTGTGCAAACTGTCAGATCACTGATCTGTGATGTCCCCCCCTGGGACAAAGTAAAAAAGTAAAAAAAATTTTTTCCAAATGTGTAAAAAAAAAAAAAAATTCCAAAATAATGAAAAAAAATATATATATTATTCCCATAAATACATTTCTTCATCTAAATAAAAAAAAAAACAATAAAAGTACACATATTTAGTATCGCCGCGTCCGTAACGACCCGACCTATAAAACTGGCAAAAAACCAAAAAACCACGCTTTATTATCATACCGCCGAACAAAAAGTCGAATAACACGCGATCAAAAAGACAGTTATAAATAACCATGGTACCGCTGAAAAAATCATCTTGTCCCACAAAAAACGAGCCGCCATACAGCATCATCAGCAAAAAAATAAAAAAGTTATAGTCCTGAGAATAAAGCGATGCAAAAATAATTATTTTTTCTGTAAAATAGTTTTTATCGTATAAAAGCGCCAAAACATAAAAAAATGATATACATGAGGTATCGCTGTAATCATACTGACCCGAAGAATAAAACTGCTTTATCAATTTTACCAAACGCGGAACGGTATAAACGCCTCCCCCAATAGAAATTCATGAATAGCTGGTTTTTGGTCATTCTTCCTCACAAAAATCGGAATAAAAAGCGATCAAAAAATGTCACGTGCCCGAAAATGTTTCAATAAAAACGTCAACTCGGCCCGCAAAAAACAAGACCTCACATGACTCTGTGGACCAAAATATGGAAAAAATTATAGCTCTCAAAATGTGGTATTGCAAAAAATATTTTTTGCAATAAAAAGCGTCTTTCAGTGTGTGACGGCTGCCAATTATAAAAATCCGCTGAAAAACTCGCTATAAAAGTAAATCAAACCACCCTTCATCACCCCCTTAGTTAGGGAAAAATAAAAAAAAATGTATTTATTTCCATTTTCCCATTAGGGCTAGGGTTAGGGCTAGGGTTGGGATTAGGGCTAGGGCTAGGGTTAGGGCTAGAGTTAGGGCTAGGATTAGGGCTAGGGTAAGGGTTAGGGCTAGGGTTAGGGTTAGGGCTAGGGTTAGGGCTAGGGTTAGGGCTAGGGCTAGGGTTAGGGCTAGGGTTAGGGCTAGGGTTAGGGTTGGGGCTACAGTTAGGGTTGGGGCTAAAGTTAGGGTTAGGGTTTAGATTACATTTACAGTTGGGAATAGGGTTAGGGTTAGGGTTAGGGCTAGGGTTATGGGGTCACTTGTGGGGGGTTTCTACTGTTTAGGTACATTAGGGGCTCTGCAAACGCAATGTGACGCCTGCAGACCATTCCATCTAAGTCTGCATTCCAAATGATGCTCCTTCCCTTCCGAGCCCTCCCATGCGCCCAAACGGTGGTTCCCCCCCACATATCGGGTATCAGCGTACTCAGGACAAATTGGAAAACAACATTTAGGGTCCAATTTCTCCTGCTAACCTTGGAAAAATACAAAACTGGGGGCTAAAATATATTTTTTGTGGAAAAAAAATATTTTTTATTTGCACGGCTCTGCATTATAAACTGTAGTGAAATACTTGGGGGTTCAAAGCTCTCACAACACATCAAGATGAGTTTCTTAGGGGGTCTACTTTCCAAAATGGTGTCACTTGTGGGGGGTTTCTACTGTTTAGGTACATTAGGGGCTCTGCAAACGCAATGTGACGCCTGCAGACCATTCCATCTAAGTCTGCATTCCAAATGGCGCTCCTTCCCTTCCGAGCCCTCCCTTGCGCCCAAACGGTGGTTCCACCCACATATGGGGTATCAGCGTACTCAGGACAAATTGGACAACAACTTTTGGGGTCCAATTTCTCCTGTTACCCTAGGGAAAATACAAAACTGGGGGCTAAAAAAAAATTTTTGTGGGAAAAAAATTTTGTTTTATTTTTATGGCTCTGCATTATAAACTTCTGTGAAGCCCTTGGTGGGTCAAGTGCTCACCACACATCCAGATAAGTTCCTTAGGGGGTCTACTTTCCAAAATGGTGTCACTTGTGGGGGGTTTCAATGTTTAGGCACATCAGTGGCTCTCCAAACGCAACATGGCGTCCCATCTCAATTCCTGTCAATTTTGCATTGAAAAGTCAAACGGCGCTCCTTCCCTTCCAAGCTCTCCCATGCGCCCAAACAGTGGTTTACTGCCACATATGGGGTATCAGCATACTCAGGACAAATTGGACAACAACTTTTGAGGTCCAATTTCTTCTCTTACCCTTGGAAAAACAAAAAATTGGGGGCAAAAATATAATTTTTGTGAAAAAATATGATTTTTTATTTTTACGGTTCTGCATTATAAACTTCTGTGAAACACTTGGTGGGTCAAAGTGCTCACCACACCTCTAGATAAGTTCCTTAGGGGGTCTATTTTCCAAAATGGTGTCACTTGTGGGGGGTTTCAATGTTTAGGCACATCAGTGGCTCTCCAAACGCAATGGCTCTCCAAACGCAACATGGCGTCCCATCTCAATTTCTGTCAATTTTGCATTGAAAAGTCAAACGGCGCTCCTTCCCTTCTGAGCTCTCCCAAGCGCTCAAACAGTGGTTTACTGCCACATATGGGGTATCAGCGTACTCAGGACAAATTGGACAACAACTTTTGGGGTCCATTTTCTCCTGTTACCCTTGGTAAAATAAAACAAATTGGAGCTGAATTAAATTTTTTGTGTAAAAAAGTTAAATGTTCATTTTTATTTAAACATTCCAAAAATTCCTATTAAACACCTGAAGGGTTAATAAACTTCTTGAATGTGGTTTTGAGCACCTTGAGGGGTGTAGTTTTTAGAATGGTGTCACACTTGGGTATTTTCTATCATATAGACCCCCCAAAATGACTTCAAATGTGATGTGGTCCCTAAAAAAAAAATGGTGTTGTAAAAATGAGAAATTGCTGGTCAACTTTTAACCCTTATAACTCCCTAACAAAAAAAAAATTTGGTTCCAAAATTATGCTGATGTAAAGGAGACATGTGGGAAATGTTACTTATTAAGTATTTTGTGTGACATATCTCTGTGATTTAATTGCATAAAAATTCAAAGTTTGAAAATTGCGAAATTTTCTAAATTTTCGCCAAATTTCCGTTTTTTTCACAAATAAACGCAGGTACTATCAAAGAAATTTTACCACTATCATGAAGTACAATATGTCACGAGAAAACAGTGTCAGAATCACCAGGATCCGTTGAAGCGTTCCAGAGTTATAACCTCATAAATGGACAGTGGTCAGAATTGTAAAAATTGGCCTGGTCATTGACGTGCAAACCACCCTTGGGGGTAAAGGGGTTAAAGAAGTTGTCCACTACTATAAAGTTGTTTTTTTTTTTCATAAATCTTGCTATTATGTGCCACTGAAAACATCTACTGTGTTTATTTTAGCAATATTACCTGTTATCATGCTGTAGCAGCACATGTTCAGTGCTGGATTCAGCTCTCATGGGGTTAATCGACTACTTCCTTATTGTGCCCTAATACTACAAGTTCCATGATGCTTTGCACTGCCACTAAGCCCGAACCTAGCACACCCACTCCAAAAACACACCCAAACCCCTCCCTCCTCTCCCTCCTCTCTCTTCAAAAAGATTTGTGGTGTCATTTCTGTCCAACTCCTCTTTTACATTTGTCCAACCCACACTCCATTACACATAGATAGATAGATAGATAGATAGATAGATAGATAGATAGATAGATAGATAGATAGAATTAGATAGATATTAGATAGATAGATAGATAGATAGATGCATACAGATATATCTATATATCTATTTCCATAGATATGTCCATATCCATGTTTCTAAACCCCTTCACCCCTGTAGCTTTTTTCGTTTATCGCTCCCCTTCTTTCCAGAGCCATAATGTTTCCGTCAGTATGGCCATGTGAGGACTTATCTTTTGCGGGACAAGTTCTACTTTTGAACGACACCATTGGTTTTACCATGTCGTGTAACAGAAAATGTGAAAAAAATTCAAAGTATGATGAAATTGCAAAAAAAGTGCAATCCCACACTTGTTTTTTGCTTGGCTTTTTGCTCGGTTCACTAAATGCTAAGGCTGTGTGCACACGTTGCGGATTTGATTGCAGATCGCAGTGTTTTTTGCCGTATGGAATTGCATTAAATCCGCAGTGTAGTGCACAACCAATGCAAGTCTATGGGAGCCTCAGACTTGTTTTGTGCACATGCTGCGGAAAAGGCCGCACCGAAACGCAGATTTTTTTTTCTCCGCAGCATGTCACTTCTTTTGTGCCGAACTACAGCGTTTCTGCACGCTTATGCCGGGATCACACACAGCGAGATACGGCCGAGTCTCGCAGGTTAAAACCAAGCTCTGGCACCGGCACTCTGGAGCGGAGCGTGCGGCCGCATAGCAATACATGGAGCCGCACGCTCCGCTCCGGAGTGCCGGTGCCAGAGCTTGTATTTAACCTGCGAGACTCGGCCGTATCTCGCTGTAGTGTGACTCCAGCCTTAGACTTTCATTGAGATGTAAAAAAATATCTGCAGTTTTGTTGCGGATGTGGGTCCAAGAAACGCTGCAGTTCAGGAGGAGGGAAGTGTGTGGGCGGTGACCAGGGCCGGACTGGCCATCGGGCACTTCTGGCAAATGCCAGAAGGGCCGGTGCCAGTAGTGGGCCGCTGCACTCTTTCCCCCCTACTCCCGCCAGTGCCGCCGCCGCATTCAACTATACCGGCGTCATAGACGCCGGTATAGATCAATGCAATGATGGAGGAGAGAGCGTCCGCTGACGCTCCCTCTCCCATCATTCCCCGCACTGCCTCTGACACTGCGGGTGCGCGATGATGTCATATCATCGCGCATCTGCTGTGTCCCGGGCAGACTGCAGCCGCCGAGACAGGAGCCAGGAGCAGCGCGGGCAAGAGGAAAGGTGAGAAGAGTGTTTTTTTTTTTTTACTGGACTGTGGAGCCATTATCGGGGGGATGAGATGTGGATTGTGCTGTATATATCACTGTGTGGGCTGTGCTGTGTATATACCACTGTGTGAGCTGTGCTGTGTATATACCACTGTGTGGGCTGTGCTGTGTATACTACTACGCGGGCTGTGCTGTGTATACTACTACGCGGGCTGTGCTGTATATACTACTACATGGGTTGTGCTGTATATACTACTATGCGGGCTGTGCTGTATATACTACGACCCAGGCTGTGATGTATACTACTACACGGGCTGTGCTGTATACTACTACGCGGGCTGTGCTATATTATGCAGGCAGTGCCATATACTATGCAAGTTGTGCTATATTATATGCGGGCTTTGATATATACTATGGGAGGTAAATTATATTATATGGGGGAGGCCGTGTTATATACTATGTGGCTGTGTTATATACTATGTGGCTGTGTTATATACTATTGCGGGGGTATATTCTATTCTATGTGGGAGGTTGTCTTATATACTATGGGGGGTATATTACATTCTATGGGGGAGGCTGTCTTATATACTATTGGGGGGCTGCATTATATTCTATGGGGGCTACATTATATTCAATGGGGGCTACATTATATATTATGGGGAGGTGGGCTGCATTATATTCTATGGGGGGCTGTATTAGATTTTATGAGGGATGATTGCATCATACTCTGATGGGGCTGCATTATATTCTATGGGGAGGTGGGCTGCATTCTATTCTATTCAGGGCTACATTATATTCTATGGGGGGCTGTATTATATTTATATTCTATGAGGGGTGATTGCATCATACTCTATGGGGGGCTGCATTATATTCTTTGGGGGGTTACATTATACTCTGGGGTGGCTGCATTATACTCAGCAAATTCAGATGTAAGGCTACTTTCACACTTGCATCGGTACGGGGTCGTCGCAAACCTTCGGCCAGACGTACCGACGGACGTTATGCTAAATTTAGCACAACGTGGGTAGCGGATGCAGTTTTACAACGCATCCGCTGCCCATTGTGATGAGCGTGGAGGAGGGGGCGGAGTTCCAGCCACGCATGTGCGGTCGGAAATGGCAGACACGTCGCACAAAAAAAGTTACATTGAACTTTTTTTGTGCGTCGCGTCCGCCAAAACACGACAGATCTGTTGCTAATACAAGTCTATGGGTACAAAACGCATCCTGCGAGCACATTTGCAGGATCCGTTTTTTTTCGCCGGATCTTTTTTTTTTTTTTTTTTTTGCCATATCCGTTTTTTTCCACCTGATCGTTTTTTTTCCACCAGATCCGTTTTTTTCTCATAGAGTTGTATTAGCGCCGGAGTGAATCTGATGGCCACATGTTTCATCCGTTTTTTTGCTAGATCCGTCGCTGTGCATTTTTTCGACGTACCAAAAAACCGTTCCTCTGTATGTGTTTTCCGTCCGGCGGAAACAGCTTTCTTGACGGATCCTGCAAAACGGATTAAACGTGTGGCCATCAGGCGCAATCCGGCGCTAATACAACTCTATGAGAAAAAACAGATATGGCGGAAAAAAAAACATCCGGAGGAAAAAAATGGATCCGGCGGAAAAAAACGGATCCGGTTGAAAAAAAAGGATCTGGCGGAAAAAAATGATCCGGTGCAAAAAAACAGATCCTGCAAATGTGCTCGCAGGATGCGTTTTACCCATAGACTTCTATTAGCGACGGATCGTGACGGATGGCCAGACATCGCCTCTGTCGTGCTACGGATCTGTCGTGTTTTGGCGGACCGTCGGCACGAAAAAACATTCAAGTGAAAGTTTTTTTGGCCGTCGCGCCCGCCATTTTCTACCACGCATGCGCGGCAGAAACTCCGCCCCCTCCTTCCCGCACTTCAGAATGGGCAGCAGATGCGTTGAAAAACTGCATCCGCTGCCCATTCTGAAGAACGTCGTGCACAAATTTCACAATGTGCGTCGGTACGTTGGCCCGACGCATAGCGATGGACCCGTACCGACGCAAGAGTGAAAGAGGCCTTAATGAGCGTTGAATTTAAAAAAAAAGCGGAAAAAAACGGCGTGGGCTCCCGCGCAATTTTCTGCGCCAGAGGGAGAAAGCCGACGGCCGGGGCTAATATCTGTAGCCTGCTACGAATACCAGCCCGCAGCTGTCTGCGTAGCCTTTACTGGCTATTAAAATAGGGGGACCCCCCCAAAAAAAAAATGACGTGGGGTTCCCCAATATTTTATAGCCAGAAAGGCTACGCAGACAGCTGCAGGCTGATATTCATAGCCTAGAGAGGAGCCATGGATATTGCCCCCCCCCCCCGGCTACAAATACCAGTCCGCAGCCGCCCCAAAAATGGCGCATCTGTAAGATGCGCCAATTCCGGCACTTAGCCCCTCTCTTCCCACTCCCGTGTAGCGGTGGGATATGGGGTAATGAAGGGTTAATGTCACCTTGCTATTGTAAGGTGACATTAAGCCGGGTTAATAACGGAGAGGCGTCAATAAGACGCCTATCCATTATTAATCCAATAGTAAGAAAGGGTTAATAAAACATACACACATTTGGAAAAAAGTATTTTAATATTCTTCATTTAACCATACTTACCATACTTCAGCGCCTGCAAAAAAAGTAAAATAATAAACCGTATACTACCTTTCCGCCGTAGTCCAATTAATAACGAGTGTCCCACGACGATCTCCCCTATAGAAGTGACATCGGGTGATGTCACTGCTCTATAGGACCCTCAGAGACACACTGACATGAGACAATGGCTCCTGCAGTGCATCACTGAGGTTACTATAGTTCACTGGTCTCACTTTATGGCAATTGCTGCGTGGGAAAATGTCTCACCCAGCAATGCCAATAGTGAGACTAGGGACTATTTTCTCACAGGGGCGTAGGAATACCTTGTGAGGAATACATGATGGAAGGATACCTTCCATCATTGTGTTCCTGGAGCCCCTGGAGAGTGGTCGCATCAACTGATGCTCCTGCTCTCCATGGGAGATCGTCGTGGGACACTCGTTTTAATTGGATTTCTGCGGACAGGGAGTATATTGTTTGTTTATTATTTTAATATTTTTTACAGGTGACAATGGCTTCGGGGAACAAAGTGACAAGTGATGGTGAGTATGTACTCTATGTTATATGTATTGTATGTTATATGTACTGTATGTCTGTAGTATGTATGTACTGTATGTCGCATGTCGTCGCATGGTGCATGTCGTCGCATGGTGCATGTCGTCGCATGGTGCATGTTGTCGCATGTAGCATGTTGTCGCATGTAGCATGTCGACGCATGTTGCATGTCGTCGCATGGTGCGTGTCGTCGCATGTTGCCGCATGGTGCATGTCGTCGCATGGTGCATGTCGTCGCATGGTGCATGTCGTCGCATGTAGCATGTCGTCGCATGTAGCATGTCGTTGCATGGTGCATGTCGTCGCATGGTGCGTGTAGTCGCATGTTGCAGCATGGTGCATGTCGTCGCATGGTGCATGTCGCCGCATATAGCATGTCGTCGCATGGTGCATGTCGTCGCATGGTGCATGTTGTCGCATGTTGTCGCATGGTGCATGTCGTCGCATGTCGTCGCATGTCGCATTTCATCGCATGGTGCATGTCGTCGCATGGTGCATGTTGTCGCATGGTGCATGTCGTCGCATGGTGCATGTTGTTGCATGTCGTCGCATGGTGCATGTCGTCACATGTCGTCGCATGTCGCATTTCGTCGCATGGTGCATGTCGTCGCATGGTGCATGTCGTCGCATGGTGCATGTTGTCGCATGTCGTCGCATGTAGCATGTCGTCGCATGGTGCATGTCGTCGCATGGTGCATGTCATCGCATGTCGCCGCATGGTGCATGTCATCACATGGTGCATGTCGTCGCATGGTGCATGTCGTCGCATGGTGCATGTCGTCGCATGGTGCATGTCACATGTCGACGCATGGTGTCGCATGGTGCATGTGTTGAATGATGTCACATGGTGTGTGTTATATGTATGTACTGTGTATGTGTTTTTTTTTTTTTTACATTCAACACATTAGCCGGATGATGGGACTACTACTGTCCCATCATTGGCTAATGTGTCACTCACTGTCAGTGTATCAGGCAGAGCCCGATGGGACTTGTAGTCCCATCGGACGATGCCTGCACACACACACAGCGCCGACACACACACCCCAACCCCCCCCCCCCCCCGCAGCGGACCCGCCAGCCGCCAGACACTGGCGCCGGCCGCTAGAGCCCCGGCGACCGCTCACCGCAGGACATACACCGGCGCTGGCCGCCAGAGCCCCGGCGACCGCTCACCGCAGGACATATACCGGTGCCGGCCGCCAGAGCCCCGGCGACCGCTCACCGCAGGACATATACCGGCGCCGGCCGCCAGAGCCCCGGCGACCGCTCACCGCAGGACATATACCGGCGCCGGCCGCCAGAGCCCCGGCGACCGCTCACCGCAGGACATATACCGGCGCCGGCCGCCAGAGCCCCGGCGACCGCTCACCGCAGGACATATACCAGCGCCGGCCGCCAGAGCCCCGGCGACCGCTCACCGCAGGACATATACCGGCGCCGGCCGCCAGAGCCCCGGCGACCGCTCACCGCAGGACATATACCGGCGCCGGCCGCCAGAGCCCCGGCGACCGCTCACCGCAGGACATATACCAGCGCCGGCCGCCAGAGCCCCGGCGACCGCTCACCGCAGGACATATACCGGCGCCGGCCGCCAGAGCCCCGGCGACCGCTCACCGCAGGACATATACCGGCGCCGGCCGCCAGAGCCCCGGCGACCGCTCACCGCAGGGCATATACCGGTGCCGGCCGCCAGAGCCCCGGCGACCGCTCACCGCAGCACAGCCCCGCCTGCAGATCCCAGCAGCAGTGACAACACACAGTCAGCCCCGCCCGGCCCCAGCACAGCCCTGCAGGCAGCCCCCAGCAACGCCCACAGCCCAGTCACTCTTGATGAGTGACTGCTGACTGTGAGGCTGGGTCACGCCTGCTGCTGACATCACGTCAATTTTCAGAGCCTGGAAATTGACGTGACGTCAGCGGAAATGAGCGGCGGCTGCAGCCTGGGGGTCACGTGACCCGGACTCAGCAGGCAGAATAGCGCCGCTCACAGGCGAAAACGGCAACGGAAGGTAATTACACAAATCATTAGGGGCCCCGGGGGGATACATTGGGGGATTAATTGAAAGTAGTGGACAACCCCTTTAAGAAAACCTGACAGGGGCTTTTATTTTTGGAGCGAACTACAGGATGGTAGTGGGGCTGTTTGCCCCCTCCAGATAGGGTCTTACAAGTGGCTCATGGCCACAGATTCCATTTAAAAACCCTGCAGCAAGGGTTGGGTGTGTCAGTCTTTGTTTGAAAACTGCAGAACAGGCGGCTCTGCAATATTCAGCCTGTGTGAAGTAATATGGAGCCGAGCGAAGCCAAAAGACCTGGCACCCCTCAGCATGAAACAGTGGTGCAGTCTCCCACAGCAACCGGTCTCGGATACGGACTGTCTTGAAGCCCCAGCTGTAATCCAGAGGAAACCGTTTGTTTTCCAGTTGTGAGTTTCCTTGGACATTTGAACTTTTCTGTGATCCCTGCCTTTCTGTTGCACTGCACCAACCCTGCTGCACTACACTATATACATTTGATTTTTATCAAACTGTAGAACCTATAGCTTTACAACACTGAAGTTGGCTCTGTCATAGACAGAAACAAAGGCTCGGTTTTCATTACTTTGTGGGAATTTGTTCATAAGGAAGTAGAAATTTATCTGGGCAGCGTTCAACTACCCATTGCAGAATAAGCTCATATTTTTTTATCATTTAATAATCTAAAAAAAATATATGGAGAATTGATCTCTCGAACAAGATCTAGTCACGTCAGATCCTGTTAAGTCTCCAAAAGGTATTTTTCTGCACTCTAAGCAATTTTTTAGAACCTGGAATTGTTGTTGTTGTTGTATTTATCACCTAATAGGTACTTTTCAATAACTTTGTTACAGATTACTACAGCTCAAAAGGTCTGATATCTTCTTTTGCGGCCAACATTAACTAGCTATAGTCTCATTAAAGTATGTGCATACCTAACCTAGAACTGGTTCCCTTCCTTAGTGAGTATACCTAGTGCCAAGACAGCCTTTCGAGAGTTATCCACTCAGGCTGACAGTACTACATCACTTAAGTGATGGCTCGCATAGAACAACTAAATCCCACAATGTCACAGTTATCCACTGTCAGTCCGAAGACCACTAATAATAATATTTATTTTTATATAGCGCTAACATATTCCGCAGCGCTTTACAGTTTTTCACACATTATTATCGCTGTCCACGTTGGGGCTCACAATCTAAATTCTCTATCAGTATGTCTTTGGAATGTGGGAGGAAACCGGAGAACCCGGAGGAAGCCCACGCAAAAACGGGGAGAACATACAATCTCTTTGCAGATGTTGTCCTGGGTGGGATTAGAACCCAGGACCCCAGCGCTGCAAGGCTGCAGTACTAACCACTGCGCCACCGTGCTGCCCTAGCATCACTCTGATATATCAGCACCTGATCTATTACATACCATTCAGAAACAACTTCCTTCTCATAGAGTTTCCTCTTTCTCAAATACTTGGCAGGTAATTTTCCTCCTTAACGCAGCAGAGGCCTAGCATGACAACCCCCACACTGTTTATCCACTCCTGCAGCCATAGTCTCTAGTCTCCCTGGCCTCAGCTGATGTCCAGATCTCAGCTTCCAACTTGCACATAGCTTCATAATCAAGCACACAACGTGTTTCATCTGCACTCTAAAATTTGATGCCAGACCACCAACATATATTGGCTGTCAACCTTTCTTAAGAAGATAGTGTGATGTAGTGGCCTAACCACGCTATTTCTGAGCCAGCATCTGGACAGTTCTTTGTCTATCCCTTGAACATCACTCAGAAGACTGTTATTCCTTTCAGGTCTGTGCAGAAGTATGAGGCTGGAGGCTTAATTGTTGCCCTTTTGACCTCCTTGTGGTGCCTGAAAATAGAACTCACCTGCTTGACTTTGCAACCCAGATCTATACATACTCTGCACTAAAATGAAAGCCTTACTATGAATCACTTTATAAAAGTCTTCAATTAATATTATGTACTCAGCCACACAATTTATTTAAATATTTTTTTTATCCACAGGGTTTCCATATCGTATTTTGCCAGTTGTAGGTGTTCTATAAGTGTCTCGGATACTACCATACAGATTGAGCACTCCAGTTGGTGGTGGCAATTGATACACAAGGGTCCCAAGTCAATTAAAGACAGAGGGTGCATGGATATGAGTCCCATGGGAAGTGTAAAGACCAGATCATATGTGAGACCAATTGTTATGGAATCTCCTGTCAATATATCCTCATTCCAACGAAATAATTAGTAAGTCAGTATTGAAGCCCAGCTCTACATCAATAGTGCTGTGCTTCTGTAGTGACAAGTAACATTTTTTAATTTATACCACATTAGCTCTCCTCCATTAAGAAAGTTATCTTTCTAGTGCTAGAAAGCACCGGAGATATTTGTGTACTTGTGTGTGTGTTTAATACGTCTGGCATATGTGTGGCAACAGTGTGCCGCTTGTGTGCCACATCAGTATCACACGTACAGTGCATGGGAATCAGTGGTAATATGTGCTCTGTTCTCCTACGCAGGGTGCTGAAAACAGCTCACATCATTGTCCCCTGCTCGCAATGCAATCAGCACTAGCAGTGGAGAATGTTGAGAATTGTATTCAACTCCACAATAAATGATGTGGGGTTCCCCTGAGTTTTTGATAACTAGCCTGGCAAAATTGACAGCTGCAGGCTGCATCCCTCAGTTGTCAGCTTTAGCAAGTTTGGTTATCAAGAATAAAGGGGTCCCCATGCCGTATTTATAAAATATTGAAATAAATAATTTTAAAAAATGTCATGGGGTCCCCCCATTTTTGACAACCAGCCAAGCTAAAGCAGACAGCTGGGGGGGGCTGGTATTCTCATACTGGTAAGGGGCCAGGAATATTGCTCCCCAGGCTAAAAACAGCAGCCCGCAGCCACCCAAAAAGGGACATCTATAAGATGCGCCAATTATGGCGCGTTGCCCTGCTCTTCCCACTTGCACTGTGATGCTGGTAAGTGGGTTTCATATTTGTGGGGTTGATGTCACCTTTTTATTGTCAAGTGAAATCAAGCCTACGGCTTAGTAATGCAGAGGCATCTTTAATACATGGATTACGGCTTGGGACAGAACTGCAAAGAGTATACGGCTGTTTTTTATTTTTGTTTTACTACAGGAGATGAGGGCTTCAATGAAATAGGCGTTAGGCAAGTATAACTGTTTGTTTTTTTAAATAAAGGAAAAGTGTGTTTTGTTTTTATTTCAGATAAAGGACTTTAACCCCTTAGTGACAGAACCAATTTGGTACTTAATGACCGAGCCAATTTTTACAATTCTGACCACTGTCACTTTATGAGGTTATAACTCTGGAACGCTTCAACGGATCCCGCTGATTCTGAGATTGTTTTTTCGTGACATATTGTACTTCATGTTAGTGGTAACATTTCTTCTATATTACTTGCGATTATTTATGAAAAAAAC
Source organism: Ranitomeya imitator (assembly GCF_032444005.1). Taxonomy (NCBI): domain Eukaryota; kingdom Metazoa; phylum Chordata; class Amphibia; order Anura; family Dendrobatidae; genus Ranitomeya; species Ranitomeya imitator. The sequence goes on along the minus strand of NC_091285.1, from coordinate 156,052,220 downwards.
GGAAATATGGCGAAAATTTTTAAAATTTTGCAATTTTCAAACTTTGTATTTTTATGCCCTTAAATCAGAGAGATATGTCATGAAAAATAGATAATAAATAACATTTCCCACATGTCTACTTTACATCAGCACAATTTTGGAAACAAAATTTTTTTTGTTAGGGAGCTATAAGGGTTAAAAGTTGACCAGCAATTTCTCATTTTTACAACACCATTTTTTTTAGGGAAGTTTATTAACCCTTTACGTGCTTCACAGGAACTGAAAAAATGTGGAAGGAAAAAATGAACATTTAACTTTTTTTTGCAAACATCTTAATTCAGAACCATTTTTTTTATTTTCACATGTGTAAAAACAGAAATGTAACCATAAATTTTGTTATGCAATTTCTCCTGAATACGCCAATACCCCATATGTGGGGGTAAACCACTTTTTGGACGCACCGCAGAATTTAGAAGTGAAGGAGCACCGTTTGACTTTTTCAATGCAGAATTGGCTGGAATTGAGATCGGATGCCATGTCACGTTTAGAGAGCCCCTGATGTGCCTAAACAGTGGAAACTCCCCACAAGTGACACCATTTTGGAAACTAGACCCCTTAAGGAACTTATCTAGATGTGTGGTGAGCACTTTGAACACCCATGTGCTTCACAGAAGTTTATAACGTAGAGCCCTGAAAATAAAAAATCGCTTTTGTTTACACAAAAATGATCTTTTCGCCCACAAATTCTTATTTTCACAAGGGTAACAGGAGAAATTAGACCACAATAGTTGTTGTGCGATTTCTCCTGAATACGTCGATACCGCATATGTGAGGGTAAACCACTGTTTGGGTGCACCGCAGAGCTTGGAAGGGAAGGAGTGCCATTTTACTTTTTCAATGTAGAATTGGCTGGAATTGAGATTGGACGCCATGTCGCGTTTGGAGAGCCCCTGATGTGCCTAAACAGTGGAAACCCCACACAAGTGACACCATTTTGGAAACTAGACCCCTTAAGGAACTAATCTAGATGTGTGGTGAGCACTTTGAACACCCATGTGCTTCACAGAAGTTTATAACGTAGAGCCGTGAAAAAAAAAAATCGCATTTTTTCTACAAATATGATATTTTTTGCCCACAAATTTTTATTTTCACAAGGGTAACAGGAGAAATTAGACCACTAAAGTTGTTGTGCAATTTCTCCTGAGTATGTCGATACCCAATATGTGGGGGTAAACCACTGTTTGGGCGCACCGCAGAGCTTGGAAGAGAAAGAGTGCCGTTTTACTTTTTCAATGTAGAATTGGCTGGAATTAAGATCGGACGCCATATCGCGTTTGGAGAGCCCCTGATGTGCCTAAACAGTAGAAATCCCCCACAAGTGACACCATTTTGGAAACTAGACCCCCCAAGGAACTTATCTAGATGTGTGGTGAGAACTTTGAATGCCCAAATGCTTCACAGAAGTTTATAATGCAGAGTCGTGAAAATAAAAAATATTTTTTTTCCACAAAAAAGATATTTTAGCCCCCAAGTTTTTATTTTCACAAGGGTAACAAGAAAAATTGGACCCCAAAAGTTGTTGTCCAATTTGTCCTGAGTATGCTGGTACCCCATATGTGGGGGTAAACCACTGTTTAGGCACACGGCAGAGCTCGGAAGGAAGGAGCGCTGTTTTGGAATGCAGACTTTGATAGAATGGTCTGCGAGCATTATGTTGCGTTTGCAGAGCCCCTGATGAACCTAACCAGTAGAAACCCTCCACAAGTGACCCCATTTTGGAAACTAGACCCCCCAAGGAACTTATCTAGATGTGTGGTGAGAACTTTGAATGCCCAAGTGCTTCACAGAAGTTTGGAATGCAGAGTCGTGAAAATAAAAAATATTTTTTTTCCACAAAAAAGATATTGTAGCCCCCAAGTGTTTATTTTCACAAGGGTAACAGGAGAAATTGGACTGCAATAGTTATTGTCCAATTTATCCCGAGTACGCTGATGCGCCATATGTGGGGGTAAACCACTGTTTGGGTGCACGGCAGAGCTCGGAAGGGAAGGAGCGCCATTTTGGAATGCAGACTTTGATAGAATGGTCTGTGGGCATTATGTTGCGATTGCAGAGCCCCTGATGTACCTAAACAGTAGTAACCCCCCACAAGTGACCCCATTTTGGAAACTAGACCCCACAAGGAACTTATCTAGATGTGTGGTGAGAACTTTGAATGCCCAAGTGCTTCACAGAAGTTTAGAATGCAGAGTCGTGAAAATAAAAAATATTTTTTTTTCACAAAAAAGATATTGTAGCCCCCAAGTTTTTATTTTCACAAAGGTAACAGGAGAAATTGGACTGCAATAGTTGTTGTCCAATTTATCCCGAGTACGCTGATGCACCATATGTGGGGGTAAACCACTGTTTGGGCGCACGGCAGAGCTCGGAAGGGAAGGAGCGCCGTTTTGGAACGCAGACTTTGATAGAATGGTCTGTGGGCGTTATGTTGCGTTTGCAGAGCCCCTGATGTACCTAAACAGTAGTAACCCCCCACAAGTGACCCCGTCTTGGAAACTAGACCCCCCAAGGAACTTATATAGATGTGTGGTGAGAACTTTGAATGCCCAAGTGCTTCACAGAAGTTTAGAATGCAGTCATAAAAAAAAAAAAATTTCCACAAAAAAGATTTTGTAGCCCCCAAGTTTTTATTTTCACAAGGTTAACAAGAGAAATTGGACCCCAGAAGTTGTTGTCCAATTTATCCTGAGTATGCTGATGCCCCATATGTGGGGGTAACCCACTGTTTGGGCGCACGGCAGAGCTCAGAAGGGAGGGAGCACCATTTGACTTTTTGAGCGCAAAATTGTCTATCGTGTTTGGAGACCCCCTGATGTACCTAAACAGTGGAAACCCCCCAATTCTAGCTCCAACCCAACTCCAACACACCCCTAACCCTAATCCCAACCTGATCCATAATCCTAATCACTAACCCTAACCATAATCACAACCCTTACCCCAAAACAACCCTAATGTCAACCCTTACCATAACCCTAATCAAAACCCTAAATCCAACACACCCCTAATCCTAATCTCAACCCTAACCTCAAACCTAACCCTAATCCCAATACACCCCTAATCACAACCCTAACCTTAACCCTAATCCCAAACCTAACCCTAATCCCAAGCGTAACCCTAATGCCAACCCTAACCCTAATACCAACTCTAATCCAAACCCTAACCCTAATCCCAACTCTAACCCTAACTTTAGCCCCAACCATAGCCCTAACTTTAGCCCCAACCCTAACCCTAGCCCTAAGGCTACTTTCACACTTGCGTCGTTTGGCATCCGTCGCAATCCGTAGTTTTGGACAAGAAACGGATCCTGCAAATGTGCCCGCAGGATGCGTTTTTTGCCCATAGACTTGTATTGCAGACGTATCGTGACAGATGGCCACACATCGCGTCCGTCGTGCACTGGATCAGTTGTGTTTTGGCGGACCGTCAGCACAAAAAAAGTCCAATGAAACGTTTTTTTTATACGTCGCATCCGCCATTTCTGACCACGCATGTGTGGCCGTAACTCCGCCCCCTTCCCCCCAGGACATAGATTGGGCAGCGGATGCGTTGAAAAACTACATCCGCTGCCCACGTTGTGCACAATTTTCACAACGTGCGTCGGTATGTCGGGCCGACGCATTGCGACGGCCCCGTACCGACGTAAGTGTGAAAGAAGCCTAACCCTAAATTTAGCCCCAACCCTAATCCTAAATTTAGCCCTAGCCCTAACCCTAGCCCTAACCCTAGCCCTAACACTACCCCTACCCCTAACCCTACCCCTAACCCTACCCCTAGCCCTAGCCCTAACCCTAACCCTAACCCTACCCCTAACCCTACCCCTAACCCTACCCCTAGCCCTAACCCTACCCCTAACCCTACCCCTAACCCTACCCCTACCCCTAACCCTACCCCTAGCCCTAACTCTACCCCTAACCCTAACCCTACCCCTAACCCTACCCCCAACCCTACCCCTAACCCTAGCCCTACCCCTAACCCTACCCCTAACCCTACCCCTAACCCTACCCCTAACCCTAACCCTAACCCTACCCCTAACCCTAATTTTAGCCCCAACTGCTGTTCTACTGCCGGCCAGCAGATGGAGACAAATGGCGGGCGCACTGCGCATGCGCCCGCCATTTTCTTTTTCCCGGCAGCCAGGAGGAGCAGCAGGAGGACCCAGGGACACAGGTGAGTATGCTAGGGTCCCCGAATCCCCCTATTTCTCTGTCCTCTGAGAAGTTTCTACTTTCTTGAAGGGCTAAGAACCACTTAGTTACCCTGGCATTCTTACCCTTCCTTTCTCTTAACCAACTCAGAGGGGTATGGTCTGACACTAGTTTGAACATTTGGCCTAGCAGGTAATATTTCAGTGGATCAGAGGCATATTTTATGGTTAAGCACTCTTTTGACAATGGCAACCAAAACTGGATGTTTACACAGCGCCAGTTTCAGCTCTTGAAATGCCATCTCTGTGTCAGAAGTCCATTTAATCATTGACTTAGTGCCCTTAAGGAAATCCATTAATGGCACGGTAATTATGGCGGAAATTGGGATAAACTGCAGGTAATTCCCCACAATTCCAAGAAATGCCTTCATTTGCTTCTCGGAAAGCGGTTGCGGCCACTTCTGAATCGCCTCAACCTTGTTTATCTGAGGCTTGATTTCACCTCTCCTGACGACATAGCCTAAGTACTGGGCCTCTTCCGTCTCTATTCACTTTTTCAGATTCACGGTGAACTCAGCTTTTCTTAGCACATCCGGAATCACATGTAGCTTTCGTAAATGGCTACTCCAGTCAGGGCTGAAAATGACAATGTCATCAAGGTAGGCTGCGGCATACTTCTTATCTGGAGACAAGATCCGATTCATCACCCTCTGAAAGGTACCTGGGGCCCCCTGCAGTCCAAAGGGCATTCTAGTGTTCTGGAAACACCCATCAGGTGTCGAGAAGGCCGTCTTCTCCTTGGCACTCTGGGACATGGAGATCTGCCAGTAGCACTTTTTCAGGTTGAGGTTTGTAATGTACCTCGTGAGTCCATGTCTCTCAATGAGTTTGTTCACATGGGGCATCGGATACGCATCAAAAGTGGACACCGTGTTTAGCCTGCAGTAGTCATTACAAAGCTGCCAATAATTGTCGGGCTTATGAGTGTGATGGAACTCGACCATCTAAATTTTGACTCCTCTATCACATCAAAGTCTAGCATTCTCTTAACCTCCTTTGAAATTATCTCCCAGTGTGCTTCGGGAATTCTATAGGGCTTGAGGTTTACCCTTACATGCAGCTCTTTTAATATGTCATGCTCCACCACCTTGCACCTTGTACGCTCTTGCAACTCCTAGAATAGGTCACGGTTCCGCAATAGCAGTACTTGACCCTGCTGCTTCTGGGCTGGCATTAGTGTCTCTGCAATTGTGACCTCCTCCACTTTGGCTTCAGAACGGGCTCCTAAGAAAGGAGCTTATAGTGATTCCTGATCTCGCCATGGTTTCAGCAAGTTCATATGATATACTTGGTGCGGCTTCCTCTGACCTGGCCTGTGTACCTTGTAATTCACCTCATTCAGTTTTTCCATCACCTCATATGGGCTTCACCATTTGGCTAGGAACTTGTTCTCCACTGTGGGGATAAGCACTAGCACACGGTCCCAGGGCTGGAACTGCCTCTGCCTTTCTGATTGGTGATATACCCTTGCCTGTGCCTTCTCTGCATGGTGAAGATGCTCCTTTATGATATGCATTACTTGTACTATCCTCTCCTGCAACTGGGCAACATGTTCCAGTGTGGCATCACCTTGGCTTCTCAGGTTTCCTTGGCAATGTCCAGGAGCCCTTGCTGATGTCGACCGTACAGCTGCTCGAATGGCGAAAAGTCAGTAGAGGTTTGAGTAACTTCTCTGATGGAGAAGAGCTGAAATGGAAGCAGATAGTCCCAGTCTTGACCATTCTTCTTAATAACCTTCTTGAGCATGACCTTTAACGTCCTATTGAATCGCTTTACCAGGCCATCAGCCTGCTGATGGTAAACGTAGGTTCACAGCTGGGCAATCTGAATGACTCTACACAGCCACCTCATCACTATGCACATGAAGGGGGTTCACTGTTCCATCAAAATCTCCTTTGACAGGCCCATCCTAGCAAAGATATTGACAAACTCTCAGGCAAAACTCTTAACCTAAGAGTTCCTTAGTGGCACCACTTCAGGGTATCGGGTTGCATAGTCCATGACCACTAGAATGTACTGATCGCCCTGTGCAGACTTAACTAGGGAACCTACTGGGTCCATGTCAATCCTCTCAAAGAAGACTTCTATTACTGGTAACGGGGCTAAGCCACTTCTGAAGTGAGAAGTGGGAGTGATTACCTGGCAGTTGGGGCAGGACCTACAATAATTTAGAATCTCCCACTAACATCCTGACCAATAAAACCTCCGTATTACTCTCTTCTGAGCTTTCTCTACCATGAGATGTCCCCCCAAAATATGCGAATGGGCCATGTCTAAAGCTCTCCACTGTAGGGTCCTGGAACCAACAGCTGCTCCACTATCTCACCTCCCCTCTGATTGGTTACCCTATGCAATAAATCACAATTGACTGCAAAGTGTGGGAACTCCTCCATCTTTGTTTTTGATGGAGTCTCTTCCAGAGGGACCTGGCTTTTGTCTGGGTCTCTCTGTGCAGCCCTCTTTTGCCACAAGTTCCAAAATGATGAAAAACCCCACCCCAGTATGGCAGGTGCATCAAGTCTTTTACTATCTCAACCACATGGGACTTAGTACCACAGTCTGTTCCCATGGTCACTCTGTCCACAGGGTATTTCTTGGCATCTCCATGTATGCAGTGGACACCCACAAACTTATTAGGGATCAACTGGTGGGGCAATTTAGCACCGATTAGGGTCTCTAGACTGCCAGTGTCCAAAAATCCAAGAGCCAGTACCCTATTGATGGACACGGTACTTGCCTGCGGTCCCTCGCCAGATTGACAGTCCACACTACAGGCCAGATAGGCGTAATAGGAGCAACACCTGCCTAGAATGCAGTTCATTGGTTAAGGGAACATATAACACTGGTCGGCAATGTGGCCAGGATTGACATCGCCAACAGACCACAACATTAATAAAAGTCTTTGGGGACCCCTAAGTGAGATTGAGAGTCCCCTCATTTGTGGGTCTAGACACCCTCCATGGTGAGCTCACCCCCCTTTGAGTATCTCAATAAGAGTAAGTGGCAATGTTTGGTTTCCCAAGAGATTTCTCAACAACCTGATATCTCTCCACCAGGCTAACCAGGTTGTCTGCATTCCACGTGTTGCCCTGGACAACCCAGGTCTGTATTGGCTTGGGAAGAGAGTGGATGAACCTGTCCATCACCACACGCTCGACCATCTGGCCAGGAGTGGAAGTCTCTGACTGCAACCACTTTTGGACTAGGTGCAACAAATCAAACATATGCAAGCGAAGGGCTTTGTCGTTAGCATACATCCACCGGTGGCTCGCTGAACTCTAACAAAGATAGTTTCTCCCAAGCATGCCAAGATTTTAGTCTTTAATTTGGTGCATTCTCTGGCATACTGGAGTGCTAATCATAATATGCTTTTTGAGGCATCCTGTTGCGGTCGCTGCTGCTGCTGTTGTTGGAGCTGCTGTGCTAACAGTTTGTTAATTTCCTGTTGTGCCATTTGATGCTGTTGACTTGCCAGCTGTTGCTGGTGTTGAACCTGGACCAGATGCTTGACAAGCTCCTCCATGCTGCCAGGCGTCTTGTGCTGGATGATGGATTTCACCAAGGATGTGCAGTGAGTCCACAGCCACTCTGTGTGTTACTGTATCATTGCATGTATTCGAAACACCCACATGTGAGGGGATGTCTCACTCAGCTGCTGGCAGAGATAAACACAGGAATGTCTCTTATGGTAAATCACCTGCTGGTTTATCATGGAACATCTTAAACCATAGCAGGGTTGAGCAAAGTATATGTGGCCTCTCTGGCTTAATGGCAAAACAAAACAATGATAAAGTTCAACAGAGCCCTTTTTCCTGCAAGGTCCACCAGCAGTGAACACTCAAAGTCCTCAGCTCCTCCTGGAGCCACATCTGGAGGCTTTCCTCTCCAAGAACACAACAGAGAAAAAAATAGTGGCTGAACATATAACTCCCCAGCTACACCATTGAGGTGGAAATATGGTGAGTAGGCGTCCCGCCCATGTCTTACCTACTCACCAAAAAAACCTGGTCCTTTATCATGGCTGATACTGATGCTGATACTTCAGCATATAGCATGCTGGAGAGAAACTTATGAATTTTTAGAAAACGGAAGAAAGCAATCTTCGTGAAACATATCTCCCCTCACACACAGTGCCAGTGACCCTGTCACAGCCTCTATTCTTGTTAACCAACCTTGCTAAAGTTGACAGTTGAGGGTTGCAGCCAGGGCTGCTAATAGGAATTTCAGGGGACCTCTTGCGACTCCACCCAGGCTCCAACCCAGCCCAGCCTCCACCCTTCAAACCTTCCATAGTCCCACAGCCCACTCAGAAAAATTCCACATCTGCACCACATCCTCAGCAATCACACATTAACAGTTCCCATCACCAGATCACACACATAGCCGGCAGCTTTTGTTTTGGACAAAAGATTTTTAAGTCATCACCACAACAAGGTAAACACTTTTTGACGGGCCCTACTCCACTCTAACCTATCAAACATTTTTTAAAATATGCAATACAATTTAGGTATATTTTTATTTATTTTTCAATTTTTAAAATGACCAATAATATCACATACAAGGAGCAAATACCTCCGGATCATGACCAAATCACAAATTACCACCACAGTGACCGGATAATATCACATACAAGGGACAAAGACACCACACCATGTTCATACCACATATTACCATCACATGGTGACCAATAGAGTTAAGCGACCTTGACCTTTTTAGAGTCGAGCCGGGTTTTGCGAAACCCGACTATGTCCAAAGTCGGGTCGAGTGAAATCGGCCGATTATGACGTAAAGTCGGGATCGACCGAAACACGAAACCCAATGCAAGTCAATGGGGCAGCATAGTCGGCAGTGAGTGGGGGCCAGGAAAACACCTAGAGTGCCCATTTTAATGTCAAAACCATCCATTCTTCTTAATGAAGCTTGTCAAGCGTAATTTACCTTAAAATAATTGGAAGGCATTTGAAATTGGGGGTCATTTGGCTAAAGTTGTGGGGGGTAGGGCTGGTTCAAGTAATTAGTGGGCCCAGTAAATCTGGACCACGTCACGGCAGTGGAGCAGGGAGAGGTAAGTATTTCAACTTTGCAAGTGCTGTGATCCTGAGCAAGCAGGGGGGGGCCCACTCGTTGGCATTGGCACTGGCACAGGGCCCCTCAAAGTACAGCGGTGTGTTTGCACGGCGGGGGCGCCTCCCACCGGCAGCAACACTTTTGCGTACTATGAGAGGCCCTGTGCCAGTGACGTCGCCAACTAGTATTCCTCCCCCCACCTGATGAAGGAACCTGCACTTTCATCTGCACCTTCCTCTTTGTCCCCGTGTAAGGTGGTATGGTATGCGGGAAGAGCAACCTGACTTTCAGCAGGGTCACAATGTTGTTGTGTAGCGTGCACGGGGAATGTTGCGTTATGGGTCAATGTACCAGCAGACTCATCTATCACTGGCTGGGCAATGGGCACGATGAAGTGGAAACACAGATATAGGCCCAAAGAAGAAAGTGGGCTAAATGCAGTTCAAAATTGGTAACACAGGAATAACCAGGGGGCATTGCAGTGGAGGACAACTGGAATGAGAGGCTGACACAGAGAGTAGGGCCAAATCAGTAAGTAGTCGAAATGCAGTTCAAAATTGGCAACCGTAGTAAACAGGCGGCACAGCTTTGTTCAGTGGAGGAGAACAGCAAGGAGTGGCAGACACCGATAGTAGGCCCCAACCCAACTAGTAGGCCAAATGCAGTCTAACATTAACAACTACTTAACGAGAGGCTGAAAATGGAATTTCAGGACAGGAAACCAGGAGAACAGCAAGGAGTGGCAGACACCGATAGTAGGCCCCAAACCAACTAGTACGCCAAATGCAGTTGTTCCATTTAACCACAATTTAATGAGAGCCTGAAGATAGAAGCTCAGGAAAGGCAACCTGGGGAACACCTTGGAGTGTAACACAACCTCTCTCTACACCACGGAAGGGCTGATTCTTAGGAAGGAAGGCTGTTGTAAATAAGCATTGCGCGTCCGAGGGTGATTATATTCTTATTCGGTATCTACTCACCCTCGGACGCGCCATGCTTCTTGATTTGTAATTAATGTTTATTTGCAATGTGCTTTTGACTTACTCAATTATTTTTTTAATTATTGATTTTATTAAATTAATAGTTTAACATCTTATTGGAAATAATTTAAAGGAGACGCGACAGGACAACACTCGGTGGATGCCATATCTGTGTTAACAACTCCAAAAAACTTTCAGTTAACTTCTTGCAGGAGAAAGAAATTGTAGCTGTTGGACCTTTGTAGTACAGTTCCAGATATTTGTTGTGTGTTTGTTTTGATTGTTAAAATGTCTGCATTTGAGATCTCAACACGATCTTATTTTTTATAATCAAATTAATTTTTTAAATATTTTATTAGGTTGGTTCAAGGGGTACACGGGCCGCAGTAGACAGGTCAGTGGAGGCCTAGTGGAAGGAGGGACCACAGACAGGCATCGAAGGCCTAAAATAATAACACATGGCTGTAGGCAATTTTAAATTGGTTCCAGGGGTACACGGGCAGCAGTGCCCTGGTCAGTGTAGTAGTAGTTGAAAGAATGGACCGCAGACAGGCATCGAAGGCCTAAAATAAAAAAATTGGGCTGGCTGTAGGCAATTTTAAATTGGTTCCAGGGGTACACGGGCAGCAGTGGTGTGGTCAGTGGAGGCCTAGTGGAAGGAGTGACCGCAGACAGGCATCGAAGGCCTAAAATATTAACACATGGCTGTAGTCAATTTTAAATTGGTTCCAGGGGTACTTGGGCAGCAGTGCCCTGGTCAGTGTAGTAGTAGTTGAACGAATGGACCGCAGACAGGCATCGAAGGCCTAAAATAAAAAAATTGGGCTGGCTGTAGGCAATTTTAAATTGGTTCCAGGGGTACACGGGCAGCAGTGGTGTGGTCAGTGGAGGCCTAGTGGAAGGAGTGACCGCAGACAGGCATCGAAGGCCTAAAATAATCACACATGGCTGTAGGCAATTTTAAATTGGTTCCAGGGGTACACGGGCAGCAGTGGTGTGGTCAGTGGAGGCCTAGTGGAAGGAGTGACCGCAGACAGGCATCGAAGGCCTAAAATAATCACACATGGCTGTAGGCAATTTTAAATTGGTTCCAGGGGTACACGGGCAGCAGTGGTGTGGTCAGTGGAGGCCTAGTGGAAGGAGTGACCGCAGACAGGCATCGAAGGCCTAAAATAATAACACATGGCTGTAGGCAATTTTAAATTGGTTCCAGGGGTACATGGGCAGCAGTGCCCTGGTCAGTGTAATAGTAGTTGAAAGAATGGACCGCAGACAGGCATCGAAGGCCTAAAATAAAAAAATTGGGCTGGCTGTAGGCAATTTTAAATTGGTTCCAGGGGTACACGGGCAGCAGTGGTGTGGTCAGTGGAGGCCTAGTGGAAGGAGTGACCGCAGACAGGCATCGAAGGCCTAAAATAATAACACATGGCTGTAGGCAATTTTAAATTGGTTCCAGGGTTACACGGGCAGCAGTGGTGTGGTCAGTGGAGGCCTAGTGGAAGGAGTGACCGCAGACAGGCATCGAAGGCCTAAAATAATCACACATGGCTGTAGGCAATTTTAAATTGGTTCCAGGGGTACACGGGCAGCAGTGGTGTGGTCAGTGGAGGACTAGTGGAAGGAGTGACCGCAGACAGGCATCGAAGGCCTAAAATAATAAAACATGGCTGTAGGCAATTTTAAATTGGTTCCAGGGGTACACGGGCAGCAGTGGTCTGGTCAGTGGAAGTCTAGTGGAAGGAGTGACCGCAGACAGGCTTCGAAGGCCTAACATAACAAACTTGGGCTGGCTGTAGGCACTTTTAAATTGGTTCCAGGGGTACATGGGCAGCAGTGTATGGTCAGTGGAAGTCTAGTGGAAGGAGTGACCGCAGACAGGCTTCCAAGGCCTAACATAACAAACTTGGGCTGGCTGTAGGCACTTTTAAATTGGTTCCAGGGGTACACGGGCAGCAGTGGTCTGGTCAGTGGAAGTCTAGTGGAAGGAGTGACCGCAGACAGGCTTCCAAGGCCTAACATAACAAACTTGGGCTGGCTGTAGGCACTTTTAAATTGGTTCCAGGGGTACACGGGCAGCAGTGGTCTGGTCAGTGGAAGTCTAGTGGAAGGAGTGACCGCAGACAGGCTTCGAAGGCCTAACATAACAAACTTGGGCTGGCTGTAGGCACTTTTAAATTGGTTCCAGGGGTACATGGGCAGCAGTGTATGGTCAGTGGAAGTCTAGTGGAAGGAGTGACCGCAGACAGGCTTCCAAGGCCTAACATAACAAACTTGGGCTGGCTGTAGGCACTTTTAAATTGGTTCCAGGGGTACACGGGCAGCAGTGGTCTGGTCAGTGGAAGTCTAGTGGAAGGAGTGACCGCAGACAGGCTTCCAAGGCCTAACATAACAAACTTGGGCTGGCTGTAGGCACTTTTAAATTGGTTCCAGGGGTACACGGGCAGCAGTGGTCTGGTCAGTGGAAGTCTAGTGGAAGGAGTGACCGCAGACAGGCTTCGAAAGCCTAACATAACAAACTTGGGCTGGCTGTAGGCACTTTTAAATTGGTTCCAGGGGTACATGGGCAGCAGTGGTCTGGTCAGTGGAAGTCTAGTGGAAGGAGTGACCGCAGACAGGCTTCCAAGGCCTAACATAACAAACTTGGGCTGGCTGTAGGCACTTTTAAATTGGTTCCAGGGGTACACGGGCAGCAGTGGTCTGGTCAGTGGAAGTCTAGTGGAAGGAGTGACCGCAGACAGGCTTCCAAGGCCTAACATAACAAACTTGGGCTGGCTGTAGGCACTTTTAAATTGGTTCCAGGGGTACACGGGCAGCAGTGGTCTGGTCAGTGGAAGTCTAGTGGAAGGAGTGACCGCAGACAGGCTTCGAAGGCCTAACATAACAAACTTGGGCTGGCTGTAGGCACTTTTAAATTGGTTCCAGGGGTACATGGGCAGCAGTGTATGGTCAGTGGAAGTCTAGTGGAAGGAGTGACCGCAGACAGGCTTCCAAGGCCTAACATAACAAGCTTGGGCTGGCTGTAGGCACTTTTAAATTGGTTCCAGGGGTACACGGGCAGCAGTGGTCTGGTCAGTGGAAGTCTAGTGGAAGGAGTGACCGCAGACAGGCTTCCAAGGCCTAACATAACAAACTTGGGCTGGCTGTAGGCACTTTTAAATTGGTTCCAGGGGTACACGGGCAGCAGTGGTCTGGTCAGTGGAAGTCTAGTGGAAGGAGTGACCGCAGACAGGCTTCGAAAGCCTAACATAACAAACTTGGGCTGGCTGTAGGCACTTTTAAATTGGTTCCAGGGGTACATGGGCAGCAGTGGTCTGGTCAGTGGAAGTCTAGTGGAAGGAGTGACCGCAGACAGGCTTCCAAGGCCTAACATAACAAACTTGGGCTGGCTGTAGGCACTTTTAAATTGGTTCCAGGGGTACACGGGCAGCAGTGGTCTGGTCAGTGGAAGTCTAGTGGAAGGAGTGACCGCAGACAGGCTTCGAAGGCCTAACATAACAAACTTGGGCTGGCTGTAGGCACTTTTAAATTGGTTCCAGGGGTACATGGGCAGCAGTGGTCTGGTCAGTGGAAGTCTAGTGGAAGGAGTGACCGCAGACAGGCTTCCAAGGCCTAACATAACAAACTTGGGCTGGCTGTAGGCACTTTTAAATTGGTTCCAGGGGTACACGGGCAGCAGTGGTCTGGTCAGTGGAAGTCTAGTGGAAGGAGTGACCGCAGACAGGCTTCGAAGGCCTAACATAACAAACTTGGGCTGGCTGTAGGCACTTTTAAATTGGTTCCAGGGGTACATGGGCAGCAGTGGTCTGGTCAGTGGAAGTCTAGTGGAAGGAGTGACCGCAGACAGGCTTCCAAGGCCTAACATAACAAAATTGGGCTGGCTGTAGGCACTTTAAATTGGTTCCAGGGGTACATGGGCAGCAGTGTATGGTCAGTGGAAGTCTAGTGGAAGGAGTGACGGCAGACAGTCTTCGAAGGCCTAACATAACAAAATTGGGCTGACTATAGGCACTTTTAAATTGGTTCCAGGGTAACACGGCCAGCAGTGGCCTGGTCAGTGTAGTAGTTGTAGAAAGAAGGGACCGCAGACAGGCTTCGAAGGCCTAACATAACAAAAATGTCAAAACAATGGTATTGTCAGTGCCAGGCATTGAAGGATGTCAGCGCCTAGACTACACATTGGTGAAGCTGTGAGAGATAATTTTGCTAGTGGTAGAGCACTGTTTGAGCTGGGGGGGGAACTGGCTTGTGGCCGGCGGTACAGGCACAGGGCCCCTCATATTACAACGGTGTGTCTGACGTTGGGTGCGCACCACCACCGCCAGAGACACTTTATTGTACTATGAGGGACCCAGTGGCAGTGCCGTCGACCAAAAGCGGCCACACCCACCTCTTCAGACAAACAGCACTCTCAAGGGTCCAAGCGCAAAGTGGCGATAGCACGGCCCCGTGTGGGGAGTTTGGCCATTTCGTGAGGTGGAAACATGTCGTATGCTGGACAATCAGGTGAAGAAAATTACGAGATTGGAAAAGTCATTCAGAATAGTCCACAGGCAAGACCTTTTCATAGGAAAGCTAGGTGTCAGCCGGGCAGGGTGGGGCAAAAGATTTTGAAATCCAGTTGTGGTTCATTTTAATGAAGGTTAGATCATCTACATTTTGGGTAGCCAGACGAGTCCTTTTTTCTGTTAGTATTGAACCTGCAGCACTGAATACTCTTTCTGATAGGACACTAGCTGCCGGGCAAGCAAGCTCCTGCAATGCATATTCTGCCAATTCTGGCCAGGTGTCTAATTTGGATGCCCAGTAATCAAATGGGAATGACGGTTGAGGGAGAACGTCGATAAGGGATGAAAAATAGTTTGTAACCATACTGGACAAATGTTGTCTCCTGTCACTTTGAATTGATGCTGCAGTACCTGTCCTGTCTGCGGTCATAGAAAAATCACTCCACAACCTGGTCAGAAAACCCCTCTGGCCAACGCCACTTCTGATTTCTGCCCCTCTAACACCTCTGGTCTGCTGGCCCCTGGAGCTCGTGTGAGAACGATCACGGGCGCTGTGTGCAGGGAATGCCAGAAGCAAACGGTCAACAAGAGTTGATTGTTTTGTTGCTAATATTAGTTCCAAGTTCTCATGTGGCATAATATTTTGCAATTTGCCTTTATAGCGAGGATCAAGGAGGCAGGCCAACCAGTAATCGTCATCGTTCATCATTTTTGTAATGCGTGTGTCCCTTTTGAGGATACGCAAGGCATAATCCGCCATGTGGGCCAAAGTTCCCGTTGTCAAATCTGCGGTTGTGCTTGGTTGAGGGGCAGTTGCAGGCAAATCTACGTCACTTGTGTCCCTCAAAAAACCAGAACCCGGCCTTGCCACGCCACCAATTTCCCGTGCCCCCGGGAAAGCTTCCTCATTAAAAATATACTCATCCCCATCATCCTCCTCATCCTCCACCTCCTCTTCGCCCGGTACCTCGTCATGTACACTGCCCTGACCAGACAATCGCTGACTGTCATCAAGGCTTTCCTCTTCCTCTGGTGCAGACGCCTGATCCTTTATGTGCGTCAAACTTTGCATCAGCAGACGCATTAGGGGGATGCTCATGCTTATTATGGCGTTGTCTGCACTAACCAGCCGTGTGCATTCCTCAAAACACTGAAGGACTTGACACATGTCTTGAATCTTCGACCACTGCACACCTGACAACTCCATGTCTGCCATCCTACTGCCTGCCCGTGTATGTGTATCCTCCCACAAAAGCATAACAGCCCGCCTCTGTTCGCACAGTCTCTGAAGCATGTGCAGTGTTGAGTTCCACCTTGTTGCAACGTCTATGATTAGGCGATGCTGGGGAAGGTTCAAAGAACGCTGATAGGTCTGCATACGGCTGGAGTGTACAGGCGAACGGCGGATATGTGCGCAAAGTCCACGCACTTTGAGGAGCAGGTCGGATAACCCCGGATAACTTTTCAGGAAGCACTGCACCACCAGGTTTAAGGTGTGAGCCAGGCAAGGAATGTGTTTCAGTTGGGAAAGGGAGATGGCAGCCATGAAATTCCTTCCGTTATCACTCACTACCTTGCCTGCCTCAAGATCTACAGTGCCCAGCCACGACTGCGTTTCTTGCTGCAAGAACTCGGACAGAACTTCCGCGGTGTGTCTATTGTCGCCCAAACACTTCATAGCCAATACAGCCTGCTGACGTATGCCAGTAGCTGCCCCATAATGGGAGACCTGGTGTGCAACTGTGGCAGGTGCGGATGGAGTGTTTGTGCGACTGCGGTCTGTGGACGAGCTCTTGCTTCTGCAGGAGGACGAGGAGGAGGAGGAGGAGGAGGGGGTGCGAACGGCTACAGACAACTGTTTACTAGACCGTGGGCTAGGCAGAACTGTCCCAAACTTGCTGTCCCCTGTGGACCCTGAATCCACCACATTTACCCAGTGTGCCGTGATGGACACGTAACGTCCCTGGCCATGCCTACTGGTCCATGCATCTGTTGTCAGGTGCACCTTTGTGCTCACAGATTGCCTGAGTGCATGGACGATGCGCTCTTTAACATGCTGGTGGAGGGCTGGGATGGCTTTTCTGGAAAAAAAGTGTCGACTGGGTAGCTCGTAGCGTGGTACAGCGTAGTCCATCAGGTCTTTGAAAGCTTCGCTTTCAACTAACCGGTAGGGCATCATCTCTAACGAGATTAGTCTAGCTATGTGGGCGTTCAAACCCTGTGTACGCGGATGCGAGGCTAAGTACTTCCTTTTTCTAACCATAGTCTCATGTAGGGTGAGCTGGACTGGAGAGATGGAGATCGTGGAACTAGCGGGGGTGCCGGTGGACATGGCAGACTGAGAGACGGTGGGAGATGGTATTGTTGCCGCCGGTGCCCTAGATGCAGTGTTTCCTACTACGAAACTGGTGATTCCCTGACCCTGACTGCTTTGGCCTGGCAAAGATACCTGCACAGATACAGCAGGTGGTGCGCTAAATGGTGGTCCTACACTGCCGGAAGGGATGTTGCGTTGATGACTAGCTTCATTGGCCGAGGGTGCAACAACCTTAAGGGACGTTTGGTAGTTAGTCCAAGCTTTCAAATGCATGGTGGTTAAATGTCTATGCATGCAACTAGTATTGAGACTTTTCAGATTCTGACCTCTGCTTAAGGAAGTAGAACATTTTTGACAGATGACTTTGCGCTGATCAATTGGATGTTGTTTAAAAAAATGCCAGACTGCACTCTTTCTAGCATCGGATACCTTTTCAGGCATTGCAGACTGAGCTTTAACCGGATGGCCACGCTGTCCTCCACCAGGTTTTGGCTTTGCCACGCGTTTTGGGCAAGATACGGGCCCGGCAGATGGAACCTGTGGCGATGTTGATGCCTGCTGCGGCCCCTCCTCCTCCTCTGCTTCAGAACTGCTGCCGCCTGCACCCTGTTCCCCCAATGGCTGCCAATCGGGGTCAAGAACTGGGTCATCTAATAACTCTTCTTGTACCTCCTGCGCAACTTCGTCTGTGTCACCGTGTCGTTCGGTGGTATAGCGTTCGTGATGGGGCAACATAGTCTCATCAGGGTCTGATTCTTGATCAGCACCCTGCGAGGGCAATGTTGTGGTCTGAGTCAAAGGACCAGCATAGTAGTCTGGCTGTGGCTGTGCGTCAGTGCACTCCATGTCAGATTCAATTTGTAATGGGCATGGACTGTTAACTGCTTCACTTTCTAAGCCAGGGACGGTATGTGTAAAGAGCTCCATGGAGTAACCCGTTGTGTCGCCTGCTGCATTCTTCTCTGTTGTTGTTTTTGCTGAAGAGGACAAGGAAGTGACTTGTCCCTGACCGTGAACATCCACTAACGACGCGCTGCTTTTACTTTTACCAGTTTCACGAGAGGAGGCAAAAGAGCTAGAGGCTGAGTCAGCAAGATAAGCCAAAACTTGCTCTTGCTGCTCCGGCTTTAAAAGCGGTTTTCCTAATCCCAGAAAAGGGAGCGTTCGAGGCCTTGTGTAGCCGGACGACGAACCTGGCTCCACAGCTCCAGACTTAGGTGCAATATTTTTTTCCCCACGACCACCTGATGCTCCACCACTACCACTACCCTCATTACCAGCTGACAATGAACGCCCCCGGCCACGACCTCTTCCACTAGACTTCCTCATTGTTTTAAAAACGTAACCAAACTAACGTTATTTGTTGCAGTCACACAACTTACACGGTGAGCTATAACTTCAGTATGATTTAGCTACCCCTTTACAGGTTGGTGAGACCACAGCGAAAATCAGGCCCAATGTTACACACTCTTTTTTTGGTGGCTGCAAATTAGAGAGATGTCCCACACGCAGGACTGTCACTGAAGCACAAATGTTAATATTAATGTCACACTATTATTTTTTTTTTATTTTTATTTTTTTCAGGAACACTTTAGAAACCCCCCCAAAAAAAAAACATTGATTTTTGCAGGGAGAATTTAGAAAACAAATGTAACAAACTATATGCTTTCTATGGGCCACTGAGTGAGAGATGACGCACACAGGAATCAGGAGTGGCACACAAGCCCAGAGGCCAATATTTTTCTACCAATGATTGATGGAGTTATTTTCTCTGGTAGATTTTGGAACCCAAATCAAGGAAAAAAAATATAGGCTTTCTATGGACCACAATTGGAGAGAGAGAGAGAGAGAGAGATGGCACACCCAGGAGTCAAGACTGGCACACAAGCAGAAAGGCCAATATTAATCTCCCACTGTTTTTTTTTTTTTTTTTTTTTTTTTTCAGGGAGACTTTAGAAAAAAAAATAATAAAAAAAATATGATTTTATCAGGAAGAATTTAGAAACCAAATAAAATAAAATGATTTTTTCAGGGAGAATTTATAAAACAAATAAAACCAAAAATAGGCGTTCTATGGCCCACTGACTGAGAGATGACGCACCCAGGAGTCAAGACTGGCACACAAGCAGAAAGGCCAATATTAATCTCCCACTGTTTTTTTTTTTTTTTTTTTTTTTTTCAGGGAGACTTTAGAAAAAAAAATAATAAAAAAAATATGATTTTATCAGGAAGAATTTAGAAACCAAATAAAATAAAATGATTTTTTCAGGGAGAATTTATAAAACAAATAAAACCAAAAATAGGCGTTCTATGGCCCACTGACTGAGAGATGACGCACACAGGAATCAGGAGTGGCACACAAGCCCAGAGGCCAATATTTTTCTACCAATGATTGATGGAGTTATTTTCTCTGGTAGATTTTGGAACCCAAATCAAGGAAAAAAAATATAGGCTTTCTATGGACCACAATTGGAGAGAGAGAGAGAGAGAGAGAGAGAGAGAGAGAGATGGCACACCCAGGAGTCAAGACTGGCACACAAGCAGAAAGGCCAATATTAATCTCCCACTGTTTTTTTTGGTTGATTTTTTTTTTTTTTTTTCAGGGAGACTTTAGAAAAAAAAATAATAAAAAAAATATGATTTTATCAGGAAGAATTTAGAAACCAAATAAAATAAAATGATTTTTTCAGGGAGAATTTATAAAACAAATAAAACCAAAAATAGGCGTTCTATGGCCCACTGACTGAGAGATGACGCACACAGGAATCAGGAGTGGCACACAAGCCCAGAGGCCAATATTTTTCTACCAATGATTGATGGAGTTATTTTCTCTGGTAGATTTTGGAACCCAAATCAAGGAAAAAAAATATAGGCTTTCTATGGACCACAATTGGAGAGAGAGAGAGAGAGAGAGAGAGAGAGAGATGGCACACCCAGGAGTCAAGACTGGCACACAAGCAGAAAGGCCAATATTAATCTCCCACTGTTTTTTTTGGTTGTTATTTTTTTTTTTTTCAGGGAGACTTTAGAAAAAAAAATCATAAAAAAAATATGATTTTATCAGGAAGAATTTAGAAACCAAATAAAATAAAATGATTTTTTCAGGGAGAATTTATAAAACAAATAAAACCAAAAATAGGCGTTCTATGGCCCACTGACTGAGAGATGACGCACCCAGGAGTCAAGACTGGCACACAAGCAGAAAGGCCAATATTAATCTCCCACTGTTTTTTTTTTTTTTTTCAGGGAGACTTTAGAAAAAAAAATAATAAAAAAAATATGATTTTGTCAGGAAGAATTTAGAAACCAAATAAAATAAAATGATTTTTTCAGGGAGAATTTAGAAAACAAATAAAACCAAAAATAGGCGTTCTATGGCCCACTGACTAAGAGAGAGAGAGAGAGATGGAACGCTTAGTACTGGCACACAAGCCCAAAGGGCAATATTAATCTCCCTTTTTTTTCCAGGGAGAATTTCTAAAACCCCCCCAAAAAAAAAATAGGCTTTCTATGGCCCACTATTTGTGAGAGAGATGGGACGCTCAGGACTGGCACAGATGGCACGCTCAGGACTGGCACAGAAGCCCAGAGGCCAATATTAATCTCCCTTTTTTTCTGGGAGAATTTATAAAACCAAAAAAATATTTAAATAGGCTTTCTATGGCCCACTATTTGTGAGAGAGATGGCACGCTCAGGACTGGCACAGATGGCACGCTCACAACTGGCACACAAGCCCAGAGGCCAATATTAATCTCCCTTTTTTCAGGGAAAATTTATAAAACCAAAAAAAAAATTAAATAGGCTTTCTATGGCCCACTATTTGTGAGAGAGATGGCACGCTCAGGACTGGCACAGATGGCACGCTCACAACTGGCACACAAGCCCAGAGGCCAATATTAATCTCCCTTTTTTCAGGGAAAATTTATAAAACAAAAAAAAAAAATTAAATAGGCTTTCTATGGCCCACTATTTGTGAGAGAGATGGCACGCTCAGGACTGGCACAGATGGCACGCTCACAACTGGCACACAAGCCCAGAGGCCAATATTAATCTCCCTTTTTTTCAGGGAGAATTTATAAAACCAAAAAAAAAATTAAATAGGCTTTCTATGGCCCACTATTTGTGAGAGAGATGGCACGCTCAGGGCTGGCACAGATGGCACGCTCAGGACTGGCACACAAGCCCAGAGGCCAATATTAATCTCCCTTTTTTTCAGGGAGAATTTATAAAACCCCCAAAAAAATAAAATAGGCTTTCTATGGCCCACTATTTGTGAGAGAGATGGCACACTCAGGACTGGCACACAAGCCCAAAGGCCAATATTAATCTCCCACTGTATTTTTATCAGGGAGAATTTATACACCCCACAAAAAAAAATACAGAAAAATGAAAAGGCTTTCTATGGCCCACTATGTGAGAGAGATGGCACACACAGGGATGGCACTCTAGCAGAAATGCCAAATTGCCAATCTTAATCTCCCACCAAAAAAAAACAAAAAAAAAACACAGGGAATGTCCTACAATTACTATCTCCCTGCCTGCAGTAATCTCAGCCAGGTATGGCAGGCAGCTACTATCTCCCTGCCTGCAGTAATCTCAGCCAGGTATGGCAGGCAGCAATAAGGAGTGGACTGATGCACAAATGAAATAAAAAGTGTGGACAAACAAAAAAGATAGCTGTGCAGAAAGGAAGGAACAAGAGGATTTGTGCTTTGAAAAAAGCAGTTGGTTTGCACAGCGGCGTACACACAGCAATGCAGCTATCAGGGAGCCTTCTAGGGCAGCCCAATGAGCTACAGCGCTGAGGGGAAAAAAAAAAAAAAAAACTTCCACTGTCCCTGCACACCGAGGGTGGTGTTGGACAGTGCAAATCGCTGCAGCACAAGCGGTTTTGTGGTTAATGGACCCTGCCTAACGCTATCCCTGCTTCTGACAAAGCGGCAGCAACCTCTCCCTAAGCTCAGATCAGCAGCAGTAAGATGGCGGTCGGCGGGAACGCCTCTTTATAGCCCCTGTGACGTCGCAGACAGCAAGCCAATCACTGCAATGCCCTTCTCTAAGATGGTGGGGACCAGGACCTATGTCATCACGCTGCCCACACTCTGCGTTTACCTTCATTGGCTGAGAAATGGCGCTTTTCGCGTCATTGAAACGCGACTTTGGCGCGAAAGTCGCGTACCGCATGGCCGACCCCGCACAGGGGTCGGATCGGGTTTCATGAAACCCCGACTTAGCCAAAAGTCGGCGACTTTTGAAAATGTTCGACCCGTTTCGCTCAACCCTAGTGACCAATAATACCACATAAAAGGAACAAATACCACCACACCATGATCAGACCACATGGTGACCAAATAATAGCACATACAAGGGACAAATACCACCACACCATGACCAGATCACATATTACCACCACATAGTGACTGAATAACAGCACATACAAAGAATAAATACTACTACACCATGACTGGACGACATATTACCACCACATAGTGACCAAATAACAGCACAGACAAGGAACAAATGCCGCCACACCTTGGCCGGACAACATATTACCACCGCATAGTGACTGAATACTCCAATACTGATCATTAATAAAAACACACAATACTAATATCATCATAAGTGCCATTATACACAGGAGATCTGTACTCAGTATGCAGTGTCCTGTACATGTAATACAGTGATTACCGGTGACATTATACACCGGAGCTCTGTGTACAGTATCAGTGTACAGGTAATACAGTGATCACTGGAGACATCGTAGACAGGACCTCTGTATATAATGTGAGTGTACAGGTAACAGTGATCACCAGTAACATTGTACACAGGACCTCTGTATAAAGTATACAATGTATAGTGTCAGTGCGCAGGTAACACACTGACTCACCAGTAAAGTCTCTAGGTGAAGTCCTCCACCTTCACTTTCATCTTCATCCAGCACAGACCACCATCACTTCTTCCAGCCAGGGCTCATTCCTGCAGGAAATAGCACAGGTATCTAGAGCACCGCTTGCAGAACACATTACTTAACTTTTTCCCAACTTCTACACTACACCAGATGAAGAAAAAAAATCGACATAGTTTCGCTCTGCACAGTAACAGGACTGCCCCCCCATTTAAAACAGTATCCTCAAAAAGTAAAATAAATACATCACTGCAGTAATAATATCCTTTAAATAGCCCCTATAGTAATAATATCCCCCATCCTGGCCCCCATGTTTCTCATACCTGGCTACAGCCATAGGTTCTCCCATCCTAGTCCCATATGTTCTCCTACCCTGCCCTCATGAGTATCCATTCTGCCCCATGTGATGTCCCATCCTGCCCCATCCTTCCCATGATCCTGCCCTATCTGTCCCATGATCCTGCCCTGTGAAGAAACCAGATTGTATCTTAATTTCCCAGACAGCCATGTTTTTGCAAAGCCAAAAATAACTGGCTTTTTGTCTGTATATTGGCTGGTGAATTTAGGTGTTTATGTCTGGTGGGTCAAGAATACAGACTAGCCAACTGATATACTATCTAACATACTGTGTAAGTCTGTAATAGTGACTGTGTATAGGGTGTGTTAAGCTTTGTTTATTGATGTATGCTTATATGCTAATAGTGCTACTTGATTCCATCACCATTGTTTACCTTATCTTGATGTTGGACTGAAAGACTCTGGGTAATTCTAAAAATAGCTTACATGCCTTGGGTATAAATTGACTCAGAGATCACATCCTGTGAGACTGAAGTACACAGAGCTACCAGCCAGACATTCTGCAAACCACCCAACAGTCAAGAGAAAGGTCTGTAGCCAATTCATCATGGCACCATCACGAGGGACACTGATCTTGGATTCTATAGGATACAACCTGGGTGTTTTCGGCTCCGGTTGGAAGGACACATATCTGATCCAGTGACCATCTCTGCACCATGGATATGTTTGGAGAAAGCCAGGGTTGGGACCCGCTGGTCGCCTGGTTCCATGGAGATGGTCAGATAAGCCAGGTGGTGACTCTCGTGTCATCTGGCTTTGGACCTTGTGTGGACTCTATGGACAGTTCTTGGTCATTTCCCTATGCTTGTCGCTACCCCTTCTCTGTGCGTTCATCCACAGATGGAGTAGCGACCCTGGGAGCTCAGACATCATGTCATACTGGAAATACATGGAGACGCAGTGATCTTTTATATGCGCCCATGTGACCCTGGGATCCCTGAAATTGTGTCATACTGGAAACACGTGGAGATGCAGTGATATTTTATATGCGCCCATGTAACCAAACAATTCCAGCCATGGTGAGATTGTTCTGTTTACTATTGTGTGTTGTGGTTCAATAAAGTATTGCCACACTGTTTTACCTTAACCCTGTGTTGTCTGTGTAGTGGGAGATAGAGCGGGCGTTCACTGGTATGAGCCATGGTCCATGCAGTCTTGCTAAAGACAGCCGGGCCAGCGGACGAGAGCACCCACTGACCCCGCCTCTCCATCACATGCCCCATCTATCCCATGATCCTGCCTCATCTGTCCCATGATCCAGCTCCATCTATCCCATGATCCAGCCCATCTGTTCCATGATCCAGCCCCATCTGTCTCACGATACAGCTCCATCTGTCCAATGATCCAGCTCCATATGCCTCATGATTCAGCCTCATGTGTCTCCATCGTATCCATCCTGCCCCATGATACTGCACCATGTGTCTCCATCCTGCCCCATGTCTCCATTCTGCCCCATGATCCTGCACCATGTGTCTCCATCCTGTCCCATCTGTCTCCATGTTGCCCCATGATCCTGCACCATGTGTCTCCATACTTACTTATCTGTCTCCATCCTGCCCTATATTCCTGCCCCATCTGTCTCCATCCTGCACCATGTCTCCATCCTGCACCCTGTGTCTCCATCCTGCACCATGATCCTGCACCATGTGTCTCCATCTTGCCCCAACTGTCTCCATCCTGCATCATGTGTCTCCATCCTGCACCATGTGTCTCCATCCTGCCCCATCTGTCTCCATCCTGCCACATGATCCTGCACCATGTGTCTCCATTCTGACCCATCTTTCTCCATCATGCCCCATATTCCTGCCACATCTGTCTCCATCCTGCCCAATGTCCTCATCCTGCCCCTTGTTTCCATCCTGCCCCCTGTGTTTCCATCCTGCCACCTGTGTCTCCACCCTGCTCCCTGTGTCTCCATCCTGCCCAGTGATCCAGCACCATGTGTCTCCATCCTACCCTATCTGTCTCCATCCTGCCCCATATTCTGGACCCATCTGTCTCCATCCTGCACCATGTCTCCATCCTGTCCCCTGTGTTTCCATCCTGCCCCCTGTGTCTCCATCATGCCCCCTGTGTTTCTATCCTGCTCCCTGTGTTTCCATCCTACCCCCTGTTTCTCCATCCTACCCCATGATCCTGCACCATGTGTCTCCATCCTGCCCCATCTATCTCCATCCTGCCACATCTGTCTCCATCATGCACCAAGTCTCCATCCTGACCCCTGTGTCTCCATCCTGCCCCCTTTTGTCTCCCATCCTGCTCACTGTGTCTTCCATCCTGCCCCCCGTGACTCACGATCTGTCCCCTGTGTCTCCCATCATGACAACCTGTGTCTCCCATCCAGCCCCCTGTATCTCCCATCCTACCCCCTGTGTCCCTTCCGTTTCCTGTGTCTCCCATCCTGCCCCCGTGTCTCCCATCTCCTTACCTGGCCATGTTCCTGAGGCGATGTTCCCTCCAGGCACTTCATGTGAGGACTCGCCTGTGAATAACAATGACATCATACACTGGCGAAGTGCATGCTGACATCAGCTGCCAGCCTCCGATTGGCTGACGGGCCCACACAGCAATAGAGTTTAACTGAACCTGCGTCTCGGACGCAGGTTCAGTTACTGCACTGGCAAAAACTTGCCGTTGGGGCCTGATGAGCAGAAGAGAGGGGGGCCAATGTGGGCCCCTTCTGCTCATTGGGCCCCAAACACCAGTCAGGGCAGTAATGCCCTAATGGTGGCGCTGGTTGCAACGTGCAGCTGTTAGTTTTGCCTGGCTGGTTATCAAAAATACAGGGTAACCCAATAACAATTTTTTTTAATTTATTTATTTATTTATACAGCAGGTGGCGGCTGATGGATACTCTCATCAACTGCCGCCTGCTCTCATTGTTATCATTTGAATACAACTCTCAACATTCTTCCCTTCTAGTGCTGATCGCAGCACATGCAGGGGATAATGATGAGAGCTGTCTTCATCACCCGGCACCGGGGAACAGCGCGAACGGTAATTCTGATTCTCAGGCACCAGTACATGTCACACTGATGACACACGGCTGTCATTTGTGTCTCATCAGTGTGCACGTGTGTGTGGGACATTTTGAGACCTGGGCTGTTGTTAAAAAAATGACATGTCAGCGTGTTTTGCCCATGGACATGTGGTGCATTGAAACACACTAACATGGGGGGGCGTGGTTTGCCAGGGGAAGGGAGATGACGTGCTTCATAGGAGCTCCTGCTAATTCCCTTGAAATAAGCTTACAAAAGCGTACTTAAAGTGGATTTTTCAACATCAAAAGTATTTTGAAGACTTGTGGAACATGCCTGGATTATCAAAGAGGATAAATACCATGGACTTTATTAAGAAAAAGCCCTTTACAGGCTCCAGAGATAACGCTGAATCATCTCCCACCTCAGCTATGGGGAAGACGCCAGCTAAAATGGCCACCGATGAAGGACTAAAGAAGAACCCCTATAGCAAACCCACCAACCTAATCCTTAATTCACACAAGTATCTCGGAGCAACAATGAATAACCAGTTGCGGGGAGTGAAGAAATCTGGCTTATAAACTGCCCAGACATCAACGGCTGAAAAAGTGCCAGATCACCGGAAGACAATGAACAAAAGCGACGCTGCACCACGGGAGGAAAACACCAGAACTCCTCTGACCCACCAGGATCCCAGGAGCGGGAAGAAGAACCATCCGACTCCTGCACCAGCTGCCTGCAAGGAGAACAGACGCCGGGAATTCACCGCGATGATGAAGCCACAAAGAAAGACAGCGCCGCTGCTGAAAGACCATGGAGAACCACAGCAGGTCATGACGGAGGCGAGTTCCCCTGACCAGAGATCCGAGGAAGCTTCACTTCGACCTGCGACACCCACACCGAGGATGGAGAATGGAGAGGGCTGCGCTGCCATCCAGCATTTCCTTAATGCGGTGGGTTTAACATCGCTTCAACACTGCGACGGTATGCAGCAGCCTCATACCTCAAATGAGGCGTGCCACCCCTAAATCCCCTCACAGGAGCTTAAAACTCTCAGGGTATCCACAGGGAGACAGGTCCTATGGGGAAACACCAGCCAAAAACAATCCAATGTCATTCCCAGAGATTACATTGCCACTAATAATGTCACACAACTAAATTGCACTATGGGCCCTTCGGCTGAGACTTATGGGTCATCTCAAATAGACTCTACATCAGGGGAATACATCACCATCACTCCTCCTGATAATCCTCCTAGCCCTAAGGAGTTAAACCCCATTAATCTTCTAAAACCTATACTTGATTCACATACAGAATGGATAAACTCTTGGAATATAACATATACAAATCTTATTCAAGATTTTATTTCAAATTCTACCTCTACCATTAAAAATAACTATGTCATAGAGGATCATACTGATCCAATAATCTCGTGTCATGTCCCACACTCTAATCTCGCGAGGAAATAGAGAGTGTTCACTCGGAGGATTTCACCGAAGCAACAGATTCCTCTCCTTCAGAGGGGGGCGATTTCTCATATGATGGATCTGCAAGGCCTTTCTTTCATCAGCGACCTCTTCAGGGTGGGGTTTTGATACCAACTTTAAGTTGTCATCTGAATTTCACCAATTAGATTTAAAAAAAACGGCTTCAGAGGCGTTTATTAAAAAGTTACTCAGAGATACCTTTTCTTTTTTTCCTAAAGCCCCCAAACCTACCTCTACAAAGATCTATGACTCTCCTACACCCCCTTCAAAAACAATGTACAAATCAAACAAAAACTCCACAATCCCACTCTCAAAAGATCTCAAAGACATTTCCTTAATCTCGGACTCCGTGGAAAAGTTGAAAAATGATATTCTTTCATTTAGGGAAGATTTAAATAACTATGAAAACTTTAAAAGAAAAAACAATTTAAAAATTAGAGGAATTCCGGAGTCTGTCCAACCCTCCCAACTAAAAAACTATATCTCCACTATGATATCAGATGTGTTACCTAACAACAAAGTGCGAAACCTGATTGGGAGAGCATTCAGAATCCTTAGACCACTCTATCTCGCTCCAAATATAGCGAGAGACGTTATTGTATCCTTTTACCCTGGATGGGTGAGGAATGATCTTCTGGCCCTGACTAGAAACTCAAGAACCCTTACATATCCATATGACAAAATAACCTTGTTCAAAGATCTGTCTAAAGCCACAATTCAAAAAAGGAAATCATTTCAGTACACAACTAGAGAACTCTTACACGCAGGAATACCCTATTACTGGTCTCAGACTTCCACCCTACAAGTCAAACATGCGTCAAAAATAACAATCATCGCTTCTCCAGAAGAAGGAATTGTCTTTTTGAAGGGGACTGGAATACTCTCTGCGTCAGCTTCTCGTAGACCCTCTTCTTCTTCCGCACCAAACCCATATCCCACTTGACAGACCAGGTTGTCGAACTTACTTAATCTCCCATGAGATCTTCTCATTTTGGATTACAAAGTAATAGGAGATCTTTTATTTTTGAAGCAATTGGTAAAATCTTAGGCACTTTTTACTGTTCTGAAGGAACCGAACATTCCGCCCACATAGTCCTGGGGTCACACATGGGTGATCCCAGACCCAACAAGCTCTCATATATCCTATAATTTGTTTATATATATCCTAGGGTCATCTGGAGATGACTCGGACACGGCAGGCTACGGGACATCATTCATCCAGTATTACCTATACTAATGTGTACGTTACCTCTTGTAGCTTCAGAAGCTAATTTAAGAAAGTTTATATGTAGCTCCAGATACGGATTTAAGAAAGTTATATGTAGCATTACCTATGTCAATGCATAACTTACTCCACTATATACCCCCAACACGGATGTCAAATAATAGTTAAATTAGTGTTCTACAGTGCGTAATTCATCCAGTATTACCTGTACTGAGGTATATGTTACTGCTTGTAGTTTCAGACGATGTAGCTTTAGATGCGGATTTAAAAAAAAAGTTACATGTAGTATTATCTACGTCATTACATGTTTTACTATATTTTGTTTCAGACGTTGATATAAGTGAGTTTGTATGACCGATTCTTGTTGCTTTTTGTATTTAAGCCATAGCTATTTTACATACTTAAAGTATTGGAAACAGGAACACATGGGCTACTTGCACAGTGAACAAGTCTGTATGATCATGTTCACACACCACCAAGAAACCTGAAGACACAAAAGAGAATAGTAAAACCAAAAACACTCAGTTTGAAAAAATGTTGCAGTAATCCGCAAGTGCTAGTAAAAGATGTAAAAAACAGGGTATTTGGTTGATACGTTTTTTGCAAAAAATGTATACTAAGCTGCTCTACCAATCTTCACGGTATACCCTTATCAGAGCAGTCCTAACTAATGTATGCAATCCCTATCTGATGTATTTAAAAACCTGATCATCTGTATATAACCTGTGTGAACAGGGTTCAGAGAGGAAAAATCCATTTGTGCATACAGGGTAGAACAGCTTTTGTGCAGATAGCCCAAGAGGAGTGGTGGAACTCCCCAGTCTTGTAGACACAAGAGAACAATTATGGAAACAGGAACACATGGGCTACTTGCACAGTGAACAAGTCTGTATGATCATGTTCACACACCACCAAGAAACCTGAAGACACAAAAGAGAATAGTAAAACCAAAAACACTCAGTTTGAAAAAATGTTGCAGTAATCCGCAAGTGCTAGTAAAAGATGTAAAAAACAGGGTATTTGGTTGATACGTTTTTTGCAAAATATGTATACTAAGCTGCTCTACCAATCTTCACGGTATACCCTTATCAGAGCAGTCCTAACTAATGTATGCAATCCCTATCTGATGTATTTAAAAACCTGATCATCTGTATATAACCTGTGTGAACAGGGTTCAGAGAGGAAAAATCCATGTGTGCATACAGGGTAGAACAGCTTTTGTGCAGATAGCCCAAGAGGAGTGGTGGAACTCCCCAGTCTTGTAGACACAAGAGAACAATTATGGAAACAGGAACACATGGGCTACTTGCACAGTGAACAAGTCTGTATGATCATGTTCACACACCACCAAGAAACCTGAAGACACAAAAGAGAATAGTAAAACCAAAAACACTCAGTTTGAAAAAATGTTGCAGTAATCCGCAAGTGCTAGTAAAAGATGTAAAAAACAGGGTATTTGGTTGATACGTTTTTTGCAAAAAATGTATACTAAGCTGCTCTACCAATCTTCACGGTATACCCTTATCAGAGCAGTCCTAACTAATGTATGCAATCCCTATCTGATGTATTTAAAAACCTGATCATCTGTATATAACCTGTGTGAACAGGGTTCAGAGAGGAAAAATCCATGTGTGCATACAGGGTAGAACAGCTTTTGTGCAGATAGCCCAAGAGGAGTGGTGGAACTCCCCAGTCTTGTAGACACAAGAGAACAATTATGGAAACAGGAACACATGGGCTACTTGCACAGTGAACAAGTCTGTATGATCATGTTCACACACCACCAAGAAACCTGAAGACACAAAAGAGAATAGTAAAACCAAAAACACTCAGTTTGAAAAAATGTTGCAGTAATCTGCAAGTGCTAGTAAAAGATGTAAAAAACAGGGTATTTGGTTGATACGTTTTTTGCAAAAAATGTATACTAAGCTGCTCTACCAATCTTCACGGTATACCCTTATCAGAGCAGTCCTAACTAATGTATGCAATCCCTATCTGATGTATTTAAAAACCTGATCATCTGTATATAACCTGTGTGAACAGGGTTCAGAGAGGAAAAATCCATGTGTGCATACAGGGTAGAACAGCTTTTGTGCAGATAGCCCAAGAGGAGTGGTGGAACTCCCCAGTCTTGTAGACACAAGAGAACAATGATGGAAACAGGAACACATGGGCTACTTGCACAGTGAACAAGTCTGTATGATCATGTTCACACACCACCAAGAAACCTGAAGACACAAAAGAGAATAGTAAAACCAAAAACACTCAGTTTGAAAAAATGTTGCAGTAATCCGCAAGTGCTAGTAAAAGATGTAAAAAACAGGGTATTTGGTTGATACGTTTTTTGCAAAAAATGTATACTAAGCTGCTCTACCAATCTTCACGGTATACCCTTATCAGAGCAGTCCTAACTAATGTATGCAATCCCTATCTGATGTCTTGTAGACACAAGAGAACAATTATGGAAATGATCATGTTCACACACCACCAAGAAACCTGAAGACACAAAAGAGAATAGTAAAACCAAAAACACTCAGTTTGAAAAAATGTTGCAGTAATCCGCAAGTGCTAGTAAAAGATGTAAAAAACAGGTTTCTTGGTGGTGTGTGAACATGATCATACAGACTTGTTCACTGTGCAAGTAGCCCATGTGTTCCTGTTTCCATAATTGTTCTCTTGTGTCTACAAGACTGGGGAGTTCCACCACTCCTCTTGGGCTATCTGCACAAAAGCTGTTCTACCCTGTATGCACACATGGATTTTTCCTCTCTGAACCCTGTTCACACAGGTTATATACAGATGATCAGGTTTTTAAATACATCAGATAGGGATTGCATACATTAGTTAGGACTGCTCTGATAAGGGTATACCGTGAAGATTGGTAGAGCAGCTTAGTATACATTTTTTGCAAAAAACGTATCAACCAAATACCCTGTTTTTTACATCTTTTACTAGCACTTGCGGATTACTGCAACATTTTTTCAAACTGAGTGTTTTTGGTTTTACTATTCTCTTTTGTGTCTTCAGGTTTCTTGGTGGTGTGTGAACATGATCATACAGACTTGTTCACTGTGCAAGTAGCCCATGTGTTCCTGTTTCCATAATTGTTCTCTTGTGTCTACAAGACTGGGGAGTTCCACCACTCCTCTTGGGCTATCTGCACAAAAGCTGTTCTACCCTGTATGCACACATGGATTTTTCCTCTCTGAACCCTGTTCACACAGGTTATATACAGATGATCAGGTTTTTAAATACATCAGATAGGGATTGCATACATTAGTTAGGACTGCTCTGATAAGGGTATACCGTGAAGATTGGTAGAGCAGCTTAGTATACATTTTTTGCAAAAAACGTATCAACCAAATACCCTGTTTTTTACATCTTTTACTAGCACTTGCGGATTACTGCAACATTTTTTCAAACTGAGTGTTTTTGGTTTTACTATTCTCTTTTGTGTCTTCATACTTAAAGTATTATAGGATTGCTTGTCTCCTCCCCTATTTTCATAGGGGTTTTCTTTTTTTCCCTCTTTGATATCCTGCCCCTTCCCCTCGTCCCCCTGCTTGTTTACCCTTCCCGGTTAAATTTAAAATTTCCATAAAATGATTGGAAAAGGAACACACTAACATGTGCACAGACCCTATGCGTGTAAGTGTCTCTGGTATATATGAAAACTGGCACCACACATACCGTACACAGTGATGTCTGAAAGAGCCCTTAGGCCTCATTCAGACTAGTGAGAATTATACACATATGCATATGTTAATAGGACAGATGGAACATGTATCCATTAAAGTCTGTGGTGCTATTCACATATTCAGGATTTGTTTGCAGACTGTGTGTCCACAAAAAAAAATAACAAGTCTGTTTTTGATAGGAGACACATATTAATATTATACATACATGTCTATGGGTAAGTGAGAATTAAAGACAGCACATTGATGGCATTAGTGTGCAATCCATGTGCTGTCCATGATTATTATGGTAATGGGTATGAGAAGCTTTGCAGTTTGTTTTTCATACGAGAAAATCACTGATGAAACACTGATGGTAAAAAATGACACACTGACCAAACACTGGTGAAAATCTCATCAAAAACACTGATTAACCTTGATCTGCTTTTTTTCTTACATGAAAATGTCTATATTTCTCTATAAATTTGACCTGAGAAAGCTTTGGATTTTCAATTTGTAAATTTTCACAATCGATTTATCACATTGTAAAATAATTATTTATTATGATTTTCTTATATAGCACTATGCAAATTGCCTCTTCTGAGAAAAAGAGGACTTAAACTCTATAGCGCCACCTGTTGGAAGTAGCGATCCTACAAGTCACAATCAACTCTTTAACGAGTCGTGCAATATGACTTAGGATAAAAGCCAAATCAGTATCTCAATTCGCAGACACGGTGTTTCGGGCTGTTGGCCCTCGTCAGTGCGAAGCATGAGAACTGATTTGGCTAGGTGAGAGGCTCTGGACTGGGGTCTAAGGGGTATCTTATATAGCACTATCATATTCTACAGCGCTTTACATACATTATCATCGCTGTCCCCATTGGGGCTAAATTACCTATCAGCATGTGTTTGGAGTGCTGGAGGAAACTGGAGAACCCGGAGGGAACCCACACAGACATGTAAACTCCTTGCAGATGGTGTCCTTGGTGGGATTTGAACCCAGGACCACAGCGTTGCAAAGCTGCAGTGATAACCACTGAGCCACAATGCTTTAATGGTTTAATTTTTGTGACTGCATGCATAACTTGTAAATTGTGCAAAAATATTGGCTTTTGTACACCAGCCCCGACCAGGGACACCAAAGTGGGCATACCATGGGCAGGACATGGGCATGATGGGGCTTGGCTTCGCCCACCCATCAATTCATGAAAAGTTCCATCACTATAGTGGTGCACCTTACGTACCTTACTCCAGAAATGAGTGGAGTACATTTCAGGCTGTGGTGAACACAAGTTGACAGGTACGCCTCAATCATTGATGAATGAATTAGCCACATTGCGCTTCAGCAAGCCCCATTACTAAGGTTGGAGTGCGCAGCGTCAGTCTTATTGAATCAGCTCCATGGAGTCCATCTCAGTATATAGTGCAACAAAACAAAGGGTGTACAGCTAAGTACTAGGAGATACACAGCTGCAATACTGTACAGACAGCTCTGGGCACACGGCTTTGCAAAGCACATGAGCCTTTAGACTCCAAATGAGTAATTTGTGCTTAACCTGTCTGAGTTAATGAGCTACAATAATGAGCTAGACTACGTGTTCATTTATGTAAATACAAAAAAATCTTAATTTGTTATATTGCTGCTTCTAAATTGTTTATTTCAGCCATACTTGAATTCTTCCCATTACTTGATATAATCAATACACCTTGATTAACAAAAATAAGCAACTAAAGGGATTACTGCATTAAGCCATGATTTTCTGCTGTATTTGCATGATAAAGGAAGGCAAAGGGAAGCAAGGTTTCGTATTCTCAGTAACAATCAATTTGGAAACAGAGCTCCTTGTTTCTTGACGCTGCCAGAGCTTATAGAACTGCATGTTAAGAGCACCTGAAAGCAAAACCCAGTGGGCAAGGAGTCAAATAGTAATCAATTGCCTGTCTGCTCTTCCTTGCATGAATGGTCTTCCTTTTGGTCTGCCTCAAGGTCTTTATAACACTGTAAATCTTGGACTATTATTATACTATGGATCTCTCTCCTAGATAAGCATTTCAATATTACAATCACATGCTCATCTGTGATGTCGTTTCAACAGTCGTACTGGGAACAGAAACTCTGTAATACACTACGAAATAAAAGTCCAATAAATGTAAAACATTTAGAAAACTCTGCTGTCTTTATTTTAACGTATTTCCTAAGTCATGTGAATATCTAAATTGAAGTTAAGATTAATGAAATGAGAAACAATCTTCTATCAATACAGAGAAGAATGAAAAAGATAGATGTTGCAATATCACACCAACTTTTTGATTTCAGGCCTAGAAGACTTGGTGATATCCTAATAAATCATGGAGATCAGACCAAATATTAGGAGTAGTTGTGTTTGATGTAGGGTGTATTCATTTTGTAGCAAATAGTTTGAGAAAAACTGAAGATTTTGTAATGAGTGTTATGGTACTAACTAGTGTTGAGCGATACCTTCCGATATCGGAAAGTATCGGTATCGGATAGGATCGGCCGATATTAAAAAAATATCGGATATCGCCGATACTGATACCCGATCCCAATGCAAGTCAATGGGACCAAAATATCGGAATTAAAATAAACCCTTTCTTGCCTTGTAGGTTCATTCTACATGAAGGAAAACAACTAAGAATAATGCCGGATGTATTTGGGGAGGTGGCGGAGACATTAAAGTCATAGAGGTTTATCCCAATCAAATAGAATAGCATGTTTTTTTTTTTTTTTTTTTAAGACGTTCGGAGTGACAAAGATATTGACTATGTAAATTTTTTTTATTTTGTCAGATATTGATGTTTCACTATTCCACGCCCTTCCCCTTCTTTTTTTTCGTTTTTTTTTTTTTACTTTTCCCACACTTTTATCTTCATCATCATCATCAGCATCTTTGACATCAACTTCTTCTTCACCTTATTAATCTTCTTCTTCATCCTTTTCCTTTTTTTTTTTTTTATTACATTCTTCATATTCATTTTATTCAACTATTATTATTCTTCCTATTCTACATATTCTTTTTATTCCACTGTTATTATTCTTCCTATTCTACTTCTTCATCATATTCTCATTTGTGACAGGCATTCCCGTAGTTGTTATCTATAAAAGTTTGAAGATTACACCTTCCGTTCTGCCAGTCACAAAAGTTACATTTGTCCGCGTTCAGTTTGGCCTGCAGCATCAGGCTTTATCCAGGGGCACCACGAGGAGGAACGGACTCACCCCCATACACTGCTTAGTCTTCTTCTGCATATAATTTAGAGAATATCTTTTGCTCTGATATTAAGTCTTATGCTTAATGTTCTGCAGCCTCTTGTTCTTCTGCTTCTCGGTCTTCCATGTCGTCGTCTCCAGGGTCGTCGTCTCCAGTGTCGTCATCTCCGCCGTCGTCATCTCCGCCGTCGTCGTCTCAGCCGTCGTCGTCTCCGCCGTCGTCGTCTCCGCCGTCGTCGTCGTCGTCATCGGGGTGGTCTTCCGGGTCGTCGTCGTCGTCATCGGGGTGGTCTTCCGGGTCGTCGACTTTAGGGTCTTCAACTTGGAAATGTAGCAGAAGGTACAAGAAGGCTGAGAAAATGCCAAGAACCAGCTGATGGAACTGGAACTCGGATGGCTACCCGAAGGTTCAAGAGCCTATGGAACTACCGAGGACCAGCTGATGTTACTGGAACCCGGTTACTAAGCAGGAGGTACCCGTGCTAAAAAGCACTACCAAGGACCGCCTGACGTTGGCGGAACTCGGATACCCAGAAGGAGGCACCTAAGCCAAAGGCTCTGCCCGGAACCAGCTGACGTTACTGGAACCAGGATGGGGAGCAGAAGGTACAAGAGCTAAAGACACTGCCGAGAACCAGCTGACGGTACTGGAACCCGGATGGGTAGCCGAAGGTCCAAGAGCCAATGGAACTACCGAGGACCAGCTGACGTTACTGGAACCCGGTTACTAAGCAGGAGGTACCCGTGCCTGAAAGCACTACCAAGGACCACCTGACGTTGGTGGAACTTGGATACCCAGAAGGAGGCACCTAAGCCAAAGGCTCTGGGGGAGCTGGGCCTACTGGCACTACAGAACCAGCCTTGACTACCAGTTCACGCAGCCCACAAAGGAAGCTCCTAAACTGGAGGCACCCTGTAGTTGGCTAACCCGACCGCACCACGACGGGGCAAGCATAGGCGTCTCAGTGAACTTGACACAACCCGGAAACAGCTGACGGTGCTGAAACCAGGCTTTGCACGAGGGAGTACCTGTGACAAGAACACTGCCGAGAACCAGCTGGCGGTGCTGGAACCCAGATGCGTTGCCCCAGTGTGCAAGAGCCAATGGCACCGAGGACCAGCTGACGGTGCTGGAGCCCGGTTACTAAGCTGTAGGTGCCATCGCTTAAAAGCACTACCAAAGACCGCCTGGCGTTGGCGGAACTCGGATACCCAGGAGGAGGCACCTAAGCCAAAGGCTCGGCCCGGAACCAGCTGACGGTGCTGGAACCAGGTGGTGGACCCGAAGGCCCACAGGGGAGGAGAGAACAGCTAGGCCGCGAGGCAGCCGCAGTTACCGAACCCCAACAGTCCTACAGGGGGAGCTGGGCCTACTGGCACTACTGAACCAGCCTTGACTACCAGTTCACGCAGCCCACATAGGAAGCTCCTAAACTGGAGGCACCCTGGAGTTGGCTAACCCGACCGCACCACGACGGGGCAAGCATAGGCGTCTCAGTGAACTTGACACAACCCGGAAACAGCTGACGGTGCTGAAACCAGGCTTGGCACGAGGGAGTACCTGTGACAAGAACACTGCCGAGAACCAGCTGGCGGTGCCGGAACCCGGATGCGTTGCCCCAGTGTGCAAGAGCCAATGGCACCGAGGACCAGCTGACGGTGCTGGAACCCGGTTACTAAGCTGTAGGTGCCTGCGCTTAAAAGCACTACCAAGGACTGCCTGATGTTGGCGGAACTCGGATACCCAGGAGGAGGCACCTAAGCCAAAGGCTCGGCCCGGAACCAGCTGACGGTGCTGGAACCAGGTGGTGGACCCCAAGGCCCACAGGAGAGGAGAGAACAGCTAGGCCGCGAGGCAGCCGCAGTTACCGAACCCCAACAGTCCTACAGGGGGAGCTGGGCCTACTGGCACTACAGAACCAGCCTTGACTACCAGTTCACGCAGCCCACATAGGAAGCTCCTAAACTGGAGGCACCCTGGAGTTGGCTAACCCGACCGCACCACGACGGGGCAAGCATAGGCGTCTCAATGAACTTGACACAACCCGGAAACAGCTGACGGTGCTGAAACCAGGCTTGGCACGAGGGAGTACCTGTGACAAGAACACTGCCGAGAACCAGCTGGCGGTGCTGGAACCCGGATGCGTTGCCCCAGTGTGCAAGAGCCAATGGCACCGAGGACCAGCTGACGGTGCTGGAACCCGGTTACTAAGCTGTAGGTGCCCGCGCTTAAAAGCACTATCAAGGACCGCCTGGCGTTGGCGGAACTCGGATACCCAGGAGGAGGCACCTAAGCCAAAGGCTCGGCCCGGAACCAGCTGACGGTGCTGGAACCAGGTGGTGGACCCGAAGGCCCACAGGAGAGGAGAGAACAGCTAGGCCGCGAGGCAGCCGCAGTTACCGAACCCCAACAGTCCTACAGGGGGAGCTGGGCCTACTGGCACTACAGAACCAGCCTTGACTACCAGTTCACGCAGCCCACATAGGAAGCTCCTAAACTGGAGGCACCCTGGAGTTGGCTAACCCGACCGCACCACGACGGGGCAAGCATAGGCGTCTCAGTGAACTTGACACAACCCGGAAACAGCTGACGGTGCTGAAACCAGGCTTGGCACAAGGGAGTACCTGTGACAAGAACACTGCCGAGAACCAGCTGGCGGTGCTGGAACCCGGATGCGTTGCCCCAGTGTGCAAGAGCCAATGGCACCGAGGACCAGCTGACGGTGCAGGAACCCGGTTACTAAGCTGTAGGTGCCCGCGCTTAAAAGCACTACCAAGGACCGCCTGGCGTTGGCGGAACTCGGATACCCAGGAGGAGGCACCTAAGCCAAAGGCTCGGCCCGGAACCAGCTGACGATGCTGGAACCAGGTGGTGAACCCCAAGGCCCACAGGAGAGGAGAGAACAGCTAGGCCGCGAGGCAGCCGCAGTTACCGAACCCCAACAGTCCTACAGGGGGAGCTGGGCCTACTGGCACTACAGAACAAGCCTTGACTACCAGTTCACGCAGCCCACATAGGAAGCTCCTAAACTGGAGGCACCCTGGAGTTGGCTAACCCGACCGCACCACGACGGGGCAAGCATAGGCATCTCAGTGAACTTGACACAACCCGGAAACAGCTGACGGTGCTGAAACCAGGCTTGGCACGAGGGAGTACCTGTGACAAGAACACTGCCGAGAACCAGCTGGCGGTGCTGGAACCCGGATGCGTTGCCCCAGTGTGCAAGAGCCAATGGCACCGAGGACCAGCTGACGGTGCTGGAACCCGGTTACTAAGCTGTAGGTGCCCGCGCTTAAAAGCACTACCAAGGACCGCCTGGTGTTGGCGGAACTCGGATACCCAGGAGGAGGCACCTAAGCCAAAGTCTCGGCCCGGAACCAGCTGACGGTGCTGGAACCAGGTGGTGGACCCGAAGGCCCACAGGAGAGGAGAGAACAGCTAGGCCGCGAGGCAGCCGCAGTTACCGAACCCCAACAGTCCTACAGGGGGAGCTGGGCCTACTGGCACTACAGAACCAGCCTTGACTACCAGTTCACGCAGCCCACATAGGAAGCTCCTAAACTGGAGGCACCCTGGAGTTGGCTAACCCGACCGCACCACGACGGGGCAAGCATAGGCGTCTCAGTGAACTTGACACAACCCGGAAACAGCTGACGCTGCTGAAACCAGGCTTGGCACGAGGGAGTACCTGTGACAAGAACACTGCCGAGAACCAGCTGGCGGTGCTGGAACCCGGATGCGTTGCCCCAGTGTGCAAGAGCCAATGGCACCGAGGACCAGCTGACGGTGCTGGAACCCGGTTACTAAGCTGTAGGTGCCCGCGCTTAAAAGCACTACCAAGGACCAGCTGGCATTGGCGTAACTCGGATACCCAGGAGGAGGCACCTAAGCCAAAGGCTCGGCCCGGAACCAGCTGACGGTGCTGGAACCAGGTGGTGGACCCGAAGGCCCACAGGAGAGGAGAGAACAGATAGGCCACGAGGCAGCCGCAGTTACCGAACCCCAACAGTCCTACAGGGGGAGCTGGGCCTACTGGCACTACAGAACCAGCCTTGACTACCAGTTCACGCAGCCCACATAGGAAGCTCCTAAACTGGAGGCACCCTGGAGTTGGCTAACCTGACCGCACCACGACGGGGCAAGCATAGGCATCTCAGTGAACTTGACACAACCCGGAAACAGCTGACGGTGCTGAAACCAGGTTTGGCACGAGGGAGTACCTGTGACAAAAACACTGCCGAGAACCAGCTTGCGGTGCTGGAACCCGGATGCTTTGCCTATCAAACATTGTCTTCCTACAGCCCCAACTAGCGGTGTTGGAGCAAAGGGTAAGCAGGGGGAGCAGAGTGTAGGCCGAAGCCTGCACTGGAGACAGCTTTGTGTCTGCGTTGCGTTTGCAGGACACTTTGCCGGCTACACAGTGGGGGAACAGCAGGCGGTGCTGAACGCCACTAACACATTGGCTGGTGTTTTTCTCTGTGCAGCTAGCACTTCCGGGCAAAAACTAGCGTTGTTATAGCCCAGGGGCAGCAGGAGGAGGAGAGGAGCAGAGTGTAGGCCGAAGCCTAGTTGAACCAATTTCAAAGGTAACCTTTAACTCCCCCTCAGGTGTTACAAAGTACAAGAGCCACACCTTGTGCAGCATTAATGCTGCACAAGAAAAGGTTGCTCTATTAATTTGTCTACTTGCACACGCTGAATGCAACACGTACACAATTTAGCCCATTCTACAGTCAAACTGTAGTTGAGGCGTGACTTGTATTTTTAAGGAGACGCAGCATAGGTGTCCCAAATAACGCCTTTGTGCTTGGCGCAGCTTCCTGAGCGTTGTTTTTTGCTGTATAGGAGTCTGCGCTCTTGTGTTATCCCTTGGCAATGCCCTGTTAGCGCTGCCCGTCTTATGACCTCATTTCATGTTGGCCGCTGCGGTTAACGATGGCCATAAATCCCAGACCCACACTGCCTTTTCATAAAGTCACACTGCGGTGCTGGGATTCGTGGCCTTGAGCAGTAAATATTTTTGACGCTCACACACGTCCTTACACCTGCTTCAGACTGGGCGGCCTCTGCTGATCCCTTTTCGCATGCCGCGGCCAGGAGGCCGCACAGTCTGAAGAAGGCGGAAGGAGATGAGTGACGACAGGCGAACATATGCACTGCTCGTGCCCATAAACCACACCCTCGCTGACAAAATAAATAAGACAACGAGGGGCGTTGTTTCACGCAGGGCGGATGCACAGGCGCAGCCAGCTAACCATGATGTCAAAAGACGGGAAGCGCTACCAAGGGGGGTGCTGCGTATCATTACAAAGGAAAGTCACACCTCAGGGACAGTGGAATGGTCTCAATGAGACACATTTTGTACGTGTTGAGTTCCACGTGGGCAAGGAGAAAAAGTCAGCCACCTTGTACAAATGCAGCAGTACTGCTGAACAAGGTGGCTGTTATACATAGAAACACCTGGGGGTGGGGGGTAGGCTCCCTTCAATTTCAGTTCAGGTGCCTGCATGGCGTTTGCAGGGCACGTTGCCGGCTACACAGCTGGGGAACAGCTGGCGGTGCTGAACCCCACTAACACATTGGCTGGTGTTTTTCTCTGTGCAGCTAGCACTTCCAGGCTAAAACTGGCGGTGTTATGAGCCCAGGGTCAGCAGGAGGAGGAGAGGAGCAGAGTGTAGGCCGAAGCCTGCACTGGTGGCAGCTTTTGTTCTGTTGTGCCTGCGTGGCGTTTGCAGGTCACGTTGCCGGCTACACAGCTGGGGAACAGCTGGCGGTGCTGAACCCCACTAACACATTGGCTGGTGTTTTTCTCTGTGCAGCTAGCACGTCCGGGCCCAAACTGGTGGTGTTAGAGCCCAGGGTCAGCAGGAGGAGGAGAGGAGCAGAGTGTAGGCCGAAGCCTAGTTGAACCAATTTCAAAGGTAACCTTTAACCCCCCCTCAGGTGTTGCAAGGTACAAGAGCCACACCTTGTGCAGCATTAATGCTGCACAAGTAAAAGGTTGCTCTATTTAGTTTGCTCCTTGCACACGCTGAATAAAACACGTACACTATTTAGCCCATTATACTGTCAAACAGTAGTGGAGGCGTGACTTGTCTTTTTAAGGAGATGTAGCACAGGTGTCAAAATTTACACCTAGGTGCTGGGCGAAGATTCCTGAGCATAGTTATTTGCTGTACAGGAGTCTGCGCTCTTGTTATCCCTTGGCCATGCGCTGTGAGCGATGCCTGTCTTCTCACCTCATTTCATGTTGGCCGGTGCGGTTAGCGATGGCCATGAAACCCAGACCCGCAGTGTCTTTTAATAAAGTCACACTGCAGAGCTGGGATTCGTGACCTTGCGCAGTAAATTTTGTCGCCTG
The DNA here is from genome assembly GCF_032444005.1 of Ranitomeya imitator. NCBI lineage: Eukaryota > Metazoa > Chordata > Amphibia > Anura > Dendrobatidae > Ranitomeya > Ranitomeya imitator. The sequence continues at coordinate 156,009,887 of NC_091285.1, read as the reverse complement.
TCCCTCATGTCCTTACACCTGCATCAGACTGGGCAGCCTCATCTGATCCCTTCTCGCATGCCGCGGCCATGAGGCCGCACATTCTGAAGAAGGCGGAAGGAGATGAGTAAAGACAGGCGAAGATATCCACTGCTCATGCCCATCAATCACACCCTCGCAGTCAAAATAAGCAAGACAACGAGGAGCGTGGTTTCAGGCAGGGCGGACGCACAGCCGCAGCCAGCCAACCAAAGATGTCAGAAGATGGGCAGCGCTAACAAGGGGGGTGCTGCGTGTCATTAAAAAGGAAAGTCACACCTCAGGGACATTGTAATGGTCTGTAATGAGACACATTTTTTCCGTGTTTAATTAAACGTGGGCAAGTAGAGAAAGTCAGCCACCTTGTACAAATGCAGCAGTACTGCTGTACAAGGTGGCTGTTATACATAGAAACACCTTGGGGTGGGTGGCAGGGTCCCTTTAATTTCAGTTCATGTGCCTGCGTGGCATTTGCAGGTCACGTTGCCGGCTACACAGCAGGGGAACAGCTGGCGGTGCTGAACCCCACTAACACATTGGCTGGTGTTTTTCTCTGTGCAGCTAGCACTTCAGGGCAAAAACTAGCGGTGTTAGAGCCCAGGGTCAGCAGGAGGAGGAGAGGAGCAGAGTGTAGGCCGAAGCCTGCACTGGTTGCAGCTTTTGTTCTGTTGGGCCTGCGTGGCGTTTGCAGGTCACGTTGCCGGCTACACAGCTGGGGAACAGCAGGCGGTGCTGAACCCCACTAACACATTGGCTGGTGTTTTTCTCTGTGCAGCTAGCACGTCTGGGCAAAAACTGGCGGTGTTAGAGCCCAGGGTCAGCAGGAGGAGGAGAGGAGCAGAGTGTAGGCCGAAGCCTTGTTGAACCAATTTCAAAGGTAACCTTTAACCCCCCTCAGGTGTTGCAATGTACAAGAGCCACACCTCGTGCAGCATTAATGCTGCACAAGTAAAAGATTGCTCTATTAATTTTGCTCCTTGCACACGCTGAATAAAACACGTACACTATTTAGCCCATTATACTGTAGAACAGTAGTGGAGGCGTGACTTGTCTTTTTAAAGAAAAGCAGCACAGGTGTCGAAAATAACACCTTGGTGCATGGGCGCAGCTTCCTGAGCGTTGTTATTTGCTGTACAGGAGTCTGCGCTCTTGTTATCCCTTGGCCATGCGCTGTGAGCGCTTCCTGTCTTCTGACCTCATTTCATGTTGGCCGATGCGGTTAGCGGTGGACATGAATCCCAGACCCACAGTGTGTTTGGAAAAAATCACTCTGCGTGGCTTGGATTCGTGCCCTTGTGCAGTTAATATGTTTGCCGCTCACACATGTCCTTACACCTACTTCAGACTGGGCGGCCTCATCTGATCCCTTATCGCATGCCGCGGCCATGAGGCCGCACAGTCTGAAGAAGGCGGAAGGAGATGAGTTAAGACAGGCGAACATATGCACTGCACATGCCCATCAATAACACCCTCGCAGCCAAAATATATGAGACAACGAGGGGCGTTGTGTTGGGCAGGGCGGACGCACAGGCACAGGCAGCCAACCAATGATGTCAGAAGACGGGCAGCGCTACCAAGGGTGGTGCTGCGTATCATTAGAAAGGAAAGTCACACCTCAGGGACAGTTGAATGGTCTCAATGAGACACATTTTGTACGTGTTGAGTTCCACGTGGGCAAGGAGAAAAAGTCAGCCACCTTGTACAAATGCAGCAGTACTGCTGTACAAGGTGGCTGTAATACATTTAAACACCTGGGGGTGGGGGGCAGGCTTCCTTCAATTTCAGTTCATGTGCCTGCGTGGCGTTTGCAGGACACGTTGCCAGCTACACAGCAGGGGAACAGCTGGCGGTGCTGAACCCCACTAACACATTGGCTGTTGTTTTACTCTGTGAAGCTCGCATTTCCGGGCAAAAACTAGCGGTGTTAGAGCCCAGGGTCAGCAGGAGGGGGAGAGGAGCAAAGTGTAGGCCGAAGCCTGCACTGGTGGCAGCTTTTGGAATGGTTGTGCCAGCGTGGCTTGTGCTGGACACGATGCCGGCTACACAGCAGGGGAACAGCTGTCGGTGCTGAACCCCACTATCACATTGGCTGGTGTTTTTCTCTGTGAAGCTCCCATTTCCGGGCAAAATCTAGCGGTGTTAGAGCCCAGGGTCAGCAGGAGGAGGAGAGAAGCAGAGTGTAGGCCGAAGCCTGCACTGGTGGCAGCTTTTGTTCTGTTGTGCCTGCGTGGCGTTTGCAGGTCACGTTGCCGGCTACACAGCTGGGGAACAGCTGGCGGTGCTGAACCCCACTAACACATTGGCTGGTGTTTTTCTCTGTGCAGCTAGCACGTCCGGGCAAAAACTGGCGGTGTTAGAGCCCAGGGTCAGCAGGAGGAGGAGAGGAGCAGAGTGTAGGCCGAAGCCTAGTTGAACCAATTTCAACGGAAACCTTTAACCACCCCTCAGGTGTTGCAAGGTACAAGAGCAACACCTTGAACAGCATTAATGCTGCACAAGTCTAAGGTTGCTCTCTTCATTTTGCTCCTTGCACACGCTGAATAAAACACGTACACTATTTAGCCCATTATACTGTCAAACAGTAGTGGAGGCGTGACTTTTCTTTTGAAGAAGACGCAGCACAGGTGTCAAAATTTACACCTAGGTGCTGGGCGCAGACTCCTTACCGTTGTTATTTGCAGTACAGGAGAGTGCGCTCTTGTGTTATCCCTTGGCAATACCCTGTTAGTGTAGGCCGTCTTATGACCTCATTTCATGTTGGCCGGTGCGGTTAACGATGGCCATAAATCCCAGACCCACAGTGCCTTTCCATAAAGTCACACTGCGGTGCTGGGATTCGTGGCCTTGTGCAGTAAATATGTTCGCCGCTCACACATGTCCTTACACCTGCTTCAGACTGGGCGGCCTCAGCTGATCCCTTATTGCCTGCCACGGCCATGAGGCCGCACAGTCTGAAGAAGGCGGAAGGAGGGGAGTGAAGACAGGCGAACATATGCACTGCTCGTGCCCATCAATCACACCCTCGTAGTCAAAATATATGAGACAACGAGGGGCGTTGTGTCGGGCAGGGCGGACGCACAGGCACAGCCAGCCAACCAATGATGTCTGAAGACGGGCAGCGCTAACAATGGGGGTGCTGCGTGTCATTAAAAAGGAAAGTCACACCTCAGGGACATTGTAATGGTCTGTAATGAGACACATTTTGTACGTGTTGAGTTCCACGTGGGCAAGGAGAAAATGTCAGCCACCTTGTACAAATGCAGCAGTACTGCTGTACAAGGTGGCTGTTATACATAGAAACACCTGGGGGTGGGGGGCAGGCTCACTTCAATTTCAGTTCATGTGCCTGCGTGGCGTTTGCAGGTCACGTTGCCGGCTACACAGCAGGGGAACAGCTGGCGGTGCTGAACCCCACTAACACATTGGCTGGTGTTTTTCTCTGTGCAGCTAGCAATTCCGGGCAAAAACTAGCGTTGTTAGAGCCCAGGGTCAGCAGGAGGAGGAGAGGAGCAGAGTGTAGGCCGAAGCCAGTACTGGTGGCAGCTTTTGGTCAGTTGTGCCAGCGTGGCTTGTGCTGGACACGATGCAGGCTACACAGCAGGGGAACAGCTGGCGGTGCTGAACCCCACTAACACATTGGCTGTTTTTTTTCTCTGTGCAGCTCGCATTTCCGGGCAAAAACTAGCGGTGTTTGAGCCCAGGGGCAGCAGGAGGAGGAGAGGAGCAGAGTGTAGGCCGAAGCCTGCACTGGTGGCAGCTTTTGGTCAGTTGTGCCAGCGTGGCTTGTGCTGGACACGATGCCGGCTACACAGCAGGGGAACAGCTGGCGGTGCTGAACCCCACTAACACATTGGCGGGTGTTTTTCTCTGTGCACCTAGCACTTCCAGGCTACAAGTGGCGGTGTTATAGCCCAGGGTCAGCAGGAGGAGGAGAGGAGCAGAGTGTAGGCCGAAGCCTAGTTGAACCAATTTCAAAGGTAACCTTTAACCCCCCCTCAGGTGTTGCAAGGTACAAGAGCCACACCTTGTGCATCATTAATGCTGCACAAGTAAAAGGTTGCTCTCTTAATTTTGCTCCTTGCACACGCTGAATAAAACACGTACACTATTTAGCCCATTCTACTGTAGAACAGTAGTGGAGGCGTGACTTGTCTTTTTAAAGAAAAGCAGCACAGGTGTCGAAAATAACACCTTGGTGCATGGGCGCAGCTTCCTGAGCGTTGTTATTTGCTGTACAGGAGTCTGCGCTCTTGTTGTCCCTTGGCCATGCGCTGTGAGAGCTTCCTGTCTTCTGACCTCATTTCATGTCGGCCGTTGCGGTTAGCGATGGACATGAATCCCAGACCCACAGTGTGTTTTCTAAAAATCACACTGCGTGGCTGGAATTCGTGGCCTTGTGCAGTAAATATGTTTGCCGCTCACACATGTCCTTACACCTGCATCAGACTGGGCGGCCTCATCTGATCCCTTATCGCATGCCGTGGTCATGAGGCCACCCAGTCTGAAGAAGGCGGAAGGAGATGAGTGAACACAGGCAAACATATGCACTGCACATGCCCATCAATCACATCCTCGTTGTCCAAAAAAATAAGACACCGAGGGGCGTTGTTTAGAGCAGGGCAGACGCACAGGCGCAGCCAGCTAACCAATGATGTCAAAAGACGGGCAGCGCTACCAAGGGTGGTGCTGCGTATCATTAGAAAGGAAAGTCACACCTCAGGGACAGTGGAATGGTCTCAATGAGACACATTTAGTACGTGTTTAATTAAACGTGGGCAAGGAGGAAAAGTCTGCCACCTTGTACAAATGCAGCAGTACTGCTGTACAAGATGGCTGTTATACATAGAAACACCTGGGGGTGGGGGGCAGGCTTCCTTCAATTTCAGTTCATGTGCCTGCGTGGCGTTTGCAGGACACGTTGCCAGCTACACAGCAGGGGAACAGCTGGCGTTGCTGAACCCCACTGACACATTGACTGGTGTTTTTCTCTGTGCAGCTCGCATGTCCGGGCAAAAACTGGCGGTGTTAGAGCCCAGGGTCAGCAGGAGGAGGAGAGGAGCAAAGTGTAGGCCGAAGCCCGCACTGGTGGCAGCTTTTGGTCGGTTGTGCCAGCGTGGCTTGTGCTGGACAAGATGCCAGCTACACAGCAGGGGAACAGCAGGCGGTGCTGAACCCCACTAACACATTGGCTGTTGTTTTTCTCTGTGAAGCTCGCATTTCCGGGCAAAAACTAGCGGTGTTAGAGCCCAGGGTCAGCAGGAGGAGGAGAGGAGTAGAGTGTAGGCCGAAGCCTAGTTCAACCAATTTCAAAGGTAACCTTTAACCCCCCTCAGGTTTTGCAAGGTACAAGAGCCACACCCTGTGCAGCTTTAATGCTGCACTAGTAAAAGGTTGCTCTATTTAGTTTGCTCCTTGCACACGCTGAATAAAACACGTACACTATTTAGCCCATTATACTGTCAAACAGTAGTGGAGGCGTGACTTGTCTTTTTAAGGAGACGCAGCACTGGTGTCAAAATTTACACCTAGGTGGTGGACGCAGATTCCTGAGCGTTGTATTAGCTGTACAGGAGTCTGCGCTATTGTGATCCCTTGGCCATGCGCTGTGAGGGCTGCCTGTCTTCTCACCTCATTTCATGTTGGCCGTTGCGGTTAGCAATGGATATGAATCCCAGGCCCACAGTGTGTTTTCAAAAAATCACACTGCGTGGCTGGGATTCGTGGCCTTGTGCAGTAAATATGTTTGCCGCTCACACATGTCCTTACACCTGCTTCAGACTGGGCGGCCTCAGCTGATCCCTTATCGCCTACCACGGACAGGAGGCCGCACAGTCTGAAGAAGGCGGAAGGAGATGAGTTAAGACAGGCGAACATATGCACTGCACATGCCCATCAATCACACCCTCGCAGCCAAAATATATGAAACGAGGGGGGTTTTGTCGGGCAGGGCGGACGCACAGGCACAGGCAGCCAACCAATGATGTCAGAAGACGGGCAGCGCTACCAAGGGGGGTGGTGCGTGTCATTAAAAAGGAAAGTCACACCTCAGGGACATTGTAATGGTCTGTAATGAGACACATATTTTACGTGTTTAATTCTATGTGGGCATGGATAAAAAAACAGCCACCTTGTACAAATGCAGCAGTACTGCTGTACTAGGTGGCTGTTATACATAGAAACACCTGGGGGGGTGGGGCCAGGTTCCCTTTAATTTCAGTTCATGTGCCTGCGTGGCGTTTGCAGGTCACGTTGCCGGCTACACAGCAGGGGAACAGCTGGCGTTGCTGAACCCCACTAACACATTGGCTGGTGTTTTTCTCTGTGCAGCTCACACTTCCGGGCAAAAACTAGCGGTGTTTAAGCCCAGGGTCAGCAGGAGGAGGAGAGGAGCAGAGTGTAGGCCGAAGCCTGCACTGGTGGCAGCTTTTGTTCTGTTGTGCCAGCGTGGCTTGTGCTGGACACGTTGCCGACTACACAGCAGGGGAACAGCTGGCGGTGCTGAACCCCACTGACACATCACCTAGTGTTTTTTCTGTGTAGACAACACTTCCAGGTGGCAACTGACAGTGTTGAAACCCAGGGAATCAAAGAGGAGCAGAGTGTAGGCCGAAGCCTGCAGTGGAGCAAGTTGAAAGGGAACCTTTAACCCCCCCCCCCCCCCCAGTCATTTGTTGCTGAAAGAGCCATCTTGTACAGCAGTAATACTGCACATGGAAAATGGTGGCTCCGAAAATTATGCTCCTTGCAAACGCTGAAGTACACACTCATATAATGTGTCCCCTCACACTGTCAAACCGTCCCGGAAGTGGGACTTTCCTTTGTAATGTGACACAGCAAAGCCATCATTCCAACCCCCTTGGTGCCGTGCGCCACCTCCTCAACGTTGTTTGGTTCTGTCACGGAGCCCGCGCTGTAATGTTATCCCTTGGCCATGCACAGTTAGCGGTGCCCGTCTTCTAACATCATGTAGGTGTCAGGCTGGCAGTGCCTGTGCGTCCAAGCTGCACGAGATCCAACCTTGCAGTGTCATCTAATGTAGTCCCACTGCGGGCCAGGGATCCATGGGCATGCGCAGTGCATATCATCGCCTCTCACTAACCTCCTTCCTGCTTCTTCAGACTGTGCGGCGTCACGGCCGTGGCATGCTATTAGGGATCAGCTGACGCCGCCTAGTCTGAAGAAGCGTGAAGAAGGGGAGTGAGAGGATAATATATGCACTGCGCATGGCCATGGATACCAGGCCCACTGTGGGATCACATTAGACGACACTGCGAGGTGTGATTTCGGGCAGCGTGGACGCACAGGCGCAGCCAGGACGACAACAAATGATGTCAGAGGACAGGCAGCGCAAACTTTGCATGGCCAAGGGATAACATAACAGCGCAGGGTCCATGACGGAATCAAACAACGCTAAGGAGCCAGCGCACGGTGGCAAGGGGGTAGCAATGACGGCTGTGCTGCGTCACATTACAAAGGAAAGTCCAACCTCCGGGACGGTTGGACGGTGTGAGGGGACACATTACATGAGTGTGTAGTTCAGCGTTTGCAAGGAGCATAATTTCAAGTGCGACCTTTCCCTTGTGCAGTATTAGTGCTGCACATGGTGGCTCTTTCAGTAACAAACGCCTAGGGGGGGGTGGACAGGTCCCCTTACATTTTAGGTGTACCAGCGTGGCGGTCACATGACACGTTGCCAGATACACAGCTGGGGATCAGCTGACGTTACTGAACCCCAATAACAGAGGAGCGACTGTTGACTGTGCAGACAGCACTTCCAGGCACCAACTGGCGGTGTTAGAGCCCAGGGACAGCAGGAGGAGCAGATTGGAGGTATTGCCGCACACACAGCTGGGGATCAGCTGACGTTACTGAACCCCAATAACAGAGGAGCAACTGTTAACTGTGCACACAGCACTTCCAGGCACCAACTGGCGGTGTTAGAGCCCAGGGTCAGCAGGAGGAGCAGAGGAACAGAGTGTAGGCCGAAGCCTGATTGGAGCAAGTTGAAAGGGAACCTTTAACCCCCCCCCAAGACGTTTGTAGCTGAAAGAGCCATCTTGTGCAGCACTAAGGATGCAAAAGGAAAAGGTTGCTCTTTTAATTATGCTCCTTGCAAACACTGAAGTAAACACTAAAAATGTGTCCCCTTATACCGTTCAACCGTCCCGGAGGTGCAAATTTCCTTCGTAATGGGACACAGCACAGCTGTCATTCCTATCCCCTTGGTGCCGTGCGCTGCCTCCTCAGCGTTGTTTTAAGCTGTCACGGAGCCTGCGCTGTTCTGTTAGCCCTTGGCCATGCCCAATTAGCGCTGCCTGTCTTGTGACATAATTTGGTGTCAGGCTGTCAGTGCCTGTGCGTCCACGCTGCTCCAGATCCCACCTCGCAGTCTCGTCTAACGTAATCCCACTGCGGGCCTTGGATCCATGGGCATGCGCAGTGCATATCATCGCCTCTCACTCACCTCCTTCCTGCTTCTTCAGACTGTGCGGCGTCACGGCCGTGGCATGCTATTAGGGATCAGCTGACGCCGCCTAGTCTGAAGAAGCGTGAAGAAGGGGAGTGAGAGGCTAGTATATGCACTGCGCATGCCCATGGATCCCAGGCCCGCAGTGTGACTCAATCAGAAGACACTGCGAGGCGGGATCTCGGGCAGCGCGGCCGCACAGGCGCAGCCAGCCTGACACCAAATTATGTCAGAAGACAGGCAGCGCAAATAGGGCATGCCCAAGGGATAACAGAACAGCGCAGGCTCCGTGACAGCTTAAAACAACGCTGAGGAGGCAGCGCATGGCACCAAGGGGGTAGGAATGACGGCTGTGCTGCGTCACATTACGAAGGAAAGTCCCAGCTCCGGGACGGTATAACGGTATCAGTGAACACATTTTATAAGTGTTAAGTTCTGCGTGTGCAAGGAGCTAAACCAAAAGAGCTACCTTTTCCTTGTGCAGCATTACTGCTGCACAAGATGGCTCTTTCAGTAACAAACGACGGGGGGGGGGGGGACAGGTTCCCTTACATTTAGGTTGTTGTGCCAGCGTGGCGGTCGCAGGACACATTGCCGGCTACACAGCTGGGGATCAGCTGACGTTACTGAAACCCAATAACACTGGGTCGTATGTTTTTACTGTGCAGCCTGCACTTCTGAGCCGCAACTGGCGGTGTTGGAGCCCAGGAATAGCAGTTCAGGTGGTAGAAAGATGAACACAGCAGGAGACCTGGATGACACCCAATTACTTAATCAGGCAGAGGAGTGGCAAATTCCTGCGAGATCCAGGCCTGGTTCATTTTCAGGAAAGTAAGCCGGTCAACGTTATCGGAGGACAGTCGCATGCGACGGTCTGTTAGTACACCACTTGCGGCACTAAAGACACGTTCCGATAAGACACTAGCCGCAGGGCAAGCCAGCACCTCCAATGCATACTGGCTTAGCTCTGGCCATGTATCCAGCTTAGAGACCCAAAACTTGAACGGGGAAGAGCCGTCTGGGAGTACAGTAAGAGGGCAAGCCATGTGGTCTGTCACCATCTGACGGAACCGTTGCCTCCTGCTGACTGGAGCCGCCGGTGATGGTGTAGACATTTGGGGCGGGCACACAAAAGTGTACCAGAGTTGTGCCATACTGGGCTTGCCTTGGGCAGAGGCACTGCTTCTGCTCCCTCTTTGGGCAGAGCCTCCCCCTACTGCCTCGACTCACTAAGCTGCTTTGTAAAGCACTAGCAGCACTCCTCTCAGTTGGACAGGAGAAGATGATGAAATTCACCAGTGTGTCGTGGTACTCCCGCAATTTACGCTCCCGGGTCAACGCTGGGATGAGGTTTTGGACATTGTCCCGGTAGCGAGGATCGAGGAGGGTGAACACCCAATAATCAGGCATGTTGAGAATGTGGTCGATGCGGCGGTCGTTTCTCAGGCACTGCAGCATGAAATCCACCATGTGCTGCAGAGTGCCAACTGGCCCAGAAACGCTGTCCCCTGCTTGAGACATGATCTCTGCCCGCTCGTCATCACCCCACCCTCGCTGTACACACTGACCACTGGACAATTGTGTCGCTCCCTCCTCTGGACGGAGCTCTTCCTCCTCCATTGACTCCTCCTCATCCTCCTCACAAATTGGCCCCTGCGTACCCCTTTGTGAGGAACCACGTGGCGCTGACTCTCCAGAAGCTGATGGAAAAGGTGACTCCTCATCCTCCACCTCTTCCACAACATCATCCCTTAACCCTTGCAAAGTTTGCTGAAGCAGGCAGATAAGGGGGACAGTCATGCTGACTAGTGCATCATCTGCACTTGCCATCCGCGTGGAATAATCAAAAGGACGCAAAACCTGGCAGACGTCCTTCATAGTGGCCCACTCTGTGCTTGTGAAGTCTGATCGGCGCTGACTGCGACTTCTTTGCGCCTGATGCAGCTGGTACTCCATAACTGCTTGCTGCTGCTCACACAACCGCTCCAATATATGTAACGTGGAATTCCACCGGGTAGGTAGGTCACATATGATGCGGTGTTCCGGAAGGCGGAATCGGCGCTGCAGAGCAGCAATGCGGGATCTGGCCAAGCTGGAACGCCGCAAGTGAGCACACTCTAGGCGGACCTTGTGCAGCAGGGCATCAAGATCCGGATAGTCCCTCAGAAAACTCTGCACAACCAAATTGAGCACATGTGCCAGACATGGGATGTGAGTGAGGTTGCCAAGGGCCAAAGCTGCCACCAGATTTCGGCCATTGTCACACACTACCATGCCTGGCTGGAGATTCGCTGGCAGTAACCACACATCGCTCTCCTGCTTGATGGCATTCCAGAGCTCCTGCGCTGTGTGGCTTCGATGCCCCAATGAAACTAGTTTCAAGACGGCCTGCTGACGTTTGGCCACGGCTGTGCTCATGTCGGTCATAGGTAAACGTTCACGGGTCCATGTGGAGGTGGACTGTGACGGATCCTGCAGAGAGGAATCTGAGGAACTGGTGTAAGAGGAGGAGTCGATGCATACAGACTGGATTCCTGCAATCCTTGGAGTGGGCAGGACACGTCCTGCGCCACTCGCACGATCTGTACCTGGCTCAGCAACATTAACCCAATGGGCAGTGAGGGAAACGTATCGTCCCTGTCCATGCTGACTGGTCCACGCATCGGTGGTGAGGTGGACCTTGCTACTGACGGCGTTCAGTAGCGCATGTTTTATGTTTGCCTCAACATGCCTGTGCAGGGCAGGGACAGCCTGCCTGCTGATGTAAAAGCGGCTGGGCACCTTGTACTGTGGGACTGCCAATGCCATCAAGTCACGGAAGCTGTCAGTCTCCACCAGCCTGAACGAGAGCATTTCCAGGGACAACAGTTTGGCAATGCCTGCATTCATTCAGAGCCTGTGCTCGGGGGTGGTTGGCCGAGAATGCCCGCCTTTTCTCCCATGCCTGTACTACCGATGGCTGTAGAGTAGACTGGGAGTGTGAGGATGACTGGGAAGGTGGTGCTGTGGGTGGAATTACACAAGGTCTCTGGACAACAGTGCCAGAGGTTCTTCCATGGCGATCCTGGGAGGAAGCCAAACCAGCTGTGCGTGAGCTGGAGGAAGAGGCAACACGAGCTGAAGAGGTGGTAGCTGCCGCTGTTGGTTGGCCTACATCTTCAGTCTGTTTCTGTAACTCCACCGCGTGCCTGGTCCGCACATGTTTCCACATATTTGTGGTATTGAGGTTGCTGACATTTTTCCCTCTTTTTACTTTCTGATGACACAGCTTGCATTTGACAAAACAAATGTCATCTGCAACTGTGTCAAAAAAGGACCAGGCACTGCAAGTCTTGGGAGCGCCCTTTTTGGCTTTGGAAAGAGACAGGCTCCTAACGGATGCCAAAGTGGAGGCTACAGGCTCCGCAGTCTTCCCCCTCCCTCTCCCTCTTTGGCCCGTAAGGGGAAGCTCTTCCTCAGAGCTGCTCCCACCACCTTCCTGTTCCTCACGCCACGATGGGTCAAGGACCTCATCATCTCCACTACCCTCTGCCACCAACTGCTCCTCCTGGGTAGTCTCGGCAGCACAGTACGCACCAGAAAGCGGCACCTGAGTTTCATCATCAGATGCGTACTGTGCTGTGGTCACCGGAGGCACTGGCCCACCTGCCTCTTCAGAGTCAGAGAGAAAAAGCTGTTGGGCATCACTGCACACTGCCTGTTCTTCCATTTCTCCAATGCTGCTTGGCTGGTTCCCTGTTTCCAAGCCAAGAGATTCAGAGAACAGAAGTAGAGACGGCTCCTGTCCTGGGCTCTCTGACTGCCTGGCCAATTTGACAGGTGGTGAAGAGACAGATGGCTGCTCTCCAGTGCTCTGTGCCTGAGAGGATGTGGCACTAACTGAAGTCGATGCCGAGGCGTTAGCTGCCATCCACCCGACAACGGCTTCAATTTGGTCTTCACGCAGCAGCGGTGCACGGCGCTCTCCGACAAAGCTGCGCATGAAGGACTGTTCCCTGCTGAAACTGAGTGACGACGAGTCACCGGCGCCCGCAGCAGGCACAGAATCACGTCCTCTCCCTGCTCCTCTCCCTGCTCCGCGCCCACGCCCACGTGCCTTACTCCCTGCCCTCTTCATCTTGGTTGACAGATAAAGATAAGCAGAAAAGTACTAAGGCCTTAGTGTGCTTATTCCTGAAATGCTCCTCCTAACAGGTGTAAGAAACACTAATGTTGTAAAGTGTGGACTAAACTTTATTATTTTTCAAATGTGGCCTGCACAAGTGTTAAGTTGTGTTTGGTGAACTTTACTTTTTTTTTGTGTGCAGATCGGGCTACAGAGCTAGTTTAAATCACACGGAGACCGTGCAGACAGCCGTAAACGGCGCTGCAAGGCCAAAAAACCCTCCTCTAGGTTATCCTATGTAGTGTTTTTCCACTATTTAGCTGGAGACGGGTGGAAAAACACTAATAGGAATTTTTTTTTTAAAATTTTAAACAGGCTGCACTATTTGAAAAAAAGGAACATTTTTCTCAAGGTATGAGCCAGTAACGAACCCTGAGCTGAATCCAACTGGCTATGGCTGCACACAGACTACAGGGCGAGCTGGGCTCACATGGAGACCGTGCAGACAGCCGTAAACGGCGCTGCAAGGCCCAAAAACCCCCCTCTAGGTTATCCTATGTAGTGTTTTTCCACAATTTAGCTGGAGACGGGTGGAAAAACACTAATAGGGAATTTTTTTTAAAATTTTTAAACAGGCTGCACTATTTGAAAAAAAGGAAAATTTTTCTCAAGGTATGAGCCAGTAACGAACCCTGAGCTGAATCCAACCGGCTATGGCTGCACACAGACTACAGGGCGAGCTGGGCTCACACGGAGACCGTGCAGACAGCCGTAAACGGCGCTGCAAGGCCCAAAAACCCCCCTCTAGGTTATCCTATGTAGTGTTTTTCCACAATTTAGCTGGAGACGGGTGGAAAAACACTAATAGGAAATTTGAGAAAAAATGTGCAGCAGGCTGCACTATGAGCAAAAAAGGACAACTGTGTGAGGCAGTGTGAACCCCCCCTGAGCTGAATACAACCGGGTATATGGCTGCACACAGACTACAGAGTGAGCTGCACACACACACACACACACAGAGACCTTGCAGAACGCTGTTAAAACAGCGCTGCAAGGCAAGAGCAAGGTGAACAGTGAAGAACACACAGCGTTTTGCTAAATTAGCCTTTGGAAAGGAAAATAAAGCAATTAGCTATCTCAACTGGCCCTCAGTTAGAACACAGCGTCCTGTCCCTAACTGAAATCACAGCAGAGTGAGCGCAAAATGGCGGCAGCGTTTTTTATAGTGCAGAGTGACATCATTTCAGCAGCCAATCACAGCCTTGCCAGTACTTACATGCCCACCATGCTAAACAGGATATGCCCACACTTCCAATCATTCCTCATTGGCTGCTGCGTTCAGTTTGAATTCTGGGAACTTCCGATTCCGGTATCCGATACGTGGGAAGTGTCGGAATTCGGTATCGGAATTCCGATACCGCAAATATCGTCCGATACCCGATACTTGCGGTATCGGAATGCTCAACACTAGTACTAACCTTACTTTCATGCTATTCTATAAAACCCAGTCTTGTCAAAATGTTGGAAACTGTTCTTGCGTTCAGTGAAGTGTTGATTAAAATCTTATTTTAACCCCTTCCCTACATGCGGCGCATATATACTGCTTTGCGGAAGCTGCGTTTCTGCAAAGAGAAGTAGATGCACGGCACTGGGATCACGCGAGCGCCGCCACAATTGAGAGAGGGTGCCAGCTCTATGTTATAGCTGACACTCTGCAGCAATGCCCAAAATCGGTTCTATCATCAATTGCAGACGTTTAACCCCTCTGATGCTGCTGTCAATAGTGACACTGACATCAAGGAGCATCGCAGAGGGAGGAAGCTCCCTGTCTGCTCCCATCAGTGCAAGGCTATGCGATCGTATTATGCCAATGGTCTCCATGGCGCCCACGGGCCGCAAGATGGCCACATGGTCCTTCAGGATCATTCAGGAAAGTTGGCATGTGAGCTCCTATTCAGAGCAGGAGCTGACACGCTTCCTTCCTGGCTGCTCTGATTAAAAATTGAGGCGATAACTATGCTTTCTCATCATACACCTGAACAAACAGTAAATAAGATGCAAATAAAAACACAAATGTAAATAAAAATGGTACCGCTGAAAACACCATCTTGTCCTGCAAAAAACAAGTTGCCTTACAGCTCTGTCAGTGGAAAAATGAAAAGATATAGCTCTCTGAATAAAGCAATGCAAAAATATTTTTTTTTCTATAAAATAGTTTTAATTGTGTAAAAGCGCCAAAACAATAAAAAATTATATAAATGTTGTTTTAATCTTTACTGACCTGACGAATAAAGCTGCCTTATCAATTTTACCATACACAGAAAAGCATAAAAAAAAACCCCCAAAACAATTGCTGGTTTTCCTTCATTCTGCCTCCCAAAAATTGGAGTAGAAAGTGATAAAAAAAGGTCATGTGCCCCAAAATGGTACCAATAAAAACATCAACTCATCCATGAAAACGAAGCTGTCACATGACTCTGTGCGCCAAAATGTGGAAAAATTATAGATGTCTAAATATGGGGATACAAAAACTAGTTTTTGCAATAAAAAGCATCTTTTAGTGTATGGCAGCTGCCAAACATAAAAACCCATAAAAAATGTGGTATCGCTGTAATCGCACTGGCCCAAAGAATAAAGTTGTCTAGACACTTATACTGTAAAAAAAATCAATTGTTCACATGCACTTGATTTGTTCATTCTGCCTTACGCAGATCGCAGTAAGGCTTAGCTCACATTTGTCCTAGCTCTGTGCTGAATAATTACACAAGAGTTTCCATGTAATTCTCTGAAATACGTGACTCAGATAGAACTCCTTGCGGATGATTTACTATAATGAGGCAGATGGAGGCACTGTTAACACTGTCTGGCCTATGATCCGGCGGTGACTGTCTTTTTAGGGGACCATAAAAGTGAGGTCGACCACTATTTTCTGCACTACCGAAAAGAAGCACACCACTGAACAGAGGCCAGACGGAGTCCAGAGTAATTCTGATGCCTATTATAGTGAATGGATTCCTCGGGGGTTTCACCTGTCACATCACTCGGAGAGTTAGATGGAAACCCCAAAGTAAGTGCTCAATGTAGAGCGCTGGATAAATGTGATCCTAAATATTAAGTAAAATGTTCCCAATAAAAGCTTCAACTCAATCCACAAAAAAGCATGTCCCCATTCAGGTCTGTCATCTGTTAACTGAAATATAAGGGGCTTCCACGCTACTGGTAGTACAAAGGCTCTGGAAGAGCACAGTGGCACCTCAACCCCCAAAAGAAATCCAGTGAATTCTGCACTCCCAAATCCAAATGCCCCCATGTTTGGCATTTTTGTTGCGATGAGAACCCGCTTAATGTACAGATCCGTGTCTCCAGAAGCAGGAGCTGGTCATAATGTACTGTTCACTACATCATACTAGGCACTAAAATGTATATGCACTACAATAGCAGATTAGTAATTTTCACTCAGCATCCAATGCTGCTTGTTTCTGGAAAACACCCATGGAGTCTAAATCATCACTACACCTGTAGATAAATTCCCAAAGGGTTATAATTTCCAAAATAGGTCACTTGAAGGGGGATTCTAGTTTTCTAGCAGGCTCTGTATAGAGAGTCCGCAAACTATTCTAGGAAAATCTGTGCTCCAGGAGGCAAATAGTGTTCCGTTCATCCCGATTCACGCCTTGTGGCTAAGCAGTACTGTATAGTCATATATAGGTTATTTCTACATTCAACAGAAATTGTCGTACAAATTTTGGTACCATGTTTACCCATTTCCCAGCATAACAATGTAAAATCTGGGGCTAACATACAACCTTGGTGGTAAAAATGTAATTATTTTTTCTTCACTGCCCAATGGTATAAAATTCTGTGACCCACCTGTGGTGTCAATATGATCACTGTACCCCTAGATAAATTCATTAAGAGGTGTACTTTGTAACATATGGGGGTGTCCTGCTTGTCTTGCACCTCATTTGCTCTAACAATGTGACAAGGCACTGTCAATCCAGTCCAGCAAAATCTGAACTCCAATATGGCGCTCCTTCTCTTCTGAGCATTACATTGTGCCTCAAAAGTAGTTTCTTTTACAACATATGGGGTATCGGTGTACTCGGGAGAAATTGCCCAACCAACTTTGGGCCCATTTTCTCCTGTTACCCTGGAGAAAATGCAAAATTTGGAGGCTAAAAACATTTTTTTGTGGGAAAAAAGTTTTTTTTTTGCTTTCATGGCTCAACATTATAAACTTTTATGAAGCACCGTTGGGTTCAAGGTGCTCACCAAACAACTACATAAGCTCCCTAAGGGGTGTAGTTACCAAAATGCGACATGGCGTCAGCTAATTATTGCAGCAAATTTTGCATTCAAAAAGTCAAATAGCACTCTTTCCATTCTGAGCCCTGCTGTGCATCTAAACAGTCATTTCCTCCATCATATGGGGCATCCGTGTGCTCAGGAGAATTTGCACCACAAATTGTATAGTTCATTTTCTCCTTTTACACTTGTGAAAGAAAAAAAATTGGGACTAAATGAAAATTTTGTGAAAAAAGTTAAATATATATTTTTTCCTTCTACATTCCATCAATTCCTGTAAAGCACCTGAAGGTTTAATAAACTTCTTGAATGTTCTTTTGAGCACCTTGAGGGGTGCAGTTTTAGAATGGTATAACTTTTGGGTATTTTCTATCATATAGACCCCTTGAAGTCACTTCAAATGTGAAATGGTCCCTAAAAAATCATTTTGTAAATTTTGTTGCAAAAATGAGAAATCGAAGGTAAACTTTTAACACTTCTAACTTCCTAACAAAAAAATATGTTTCAAAAATTGTGCTGGTGCAAAGTAGATATGTGCAAAATTTTATTTATTAACTATTTTGGGTGACATGACGCACTGATTTAAGAACATAAAAAATAAAATTTTGAAAATTGAAACATTTTCCAAATTTCGGCGAAATTTCCATTTTTTTCACAAATCTTATCAAAGAAATTCTAGCACTATCATGAAGTACAATACATCTCAAAAAAATATTTCAGAATCATTGGGATCCATTGAAGCATTCCAGAGTTATTACCTCATAAAGTGACATGGCCTGGTCAGGAAGGTGAAAACAGACTTCGGGGTGAATGGGTCAAAAGGCGGTGTACTCATTTAATCTAGAACATCTGGGTGATTAAAGTCAACATATTTAACTTATTTCCATTGGAGTACTGCCTCCATCCATTGATTTAGAACTATGCAGTGATACCCACTAGCTACTGACGAGCGAACATGCTCGGATAATGTCTTATCCGAGCACGCTCGGGTCTTATTCAAGCATCTGGGCATGCTCGAATATTATGTTTGAGTCCCTCCTGCAGCATCTTTCGCGGCTGTTAGCCTCAACACATGTGGGATTCCCTAACAAACAGGCATGTGTTGTGTTTGTCAAACAGCTGAAAATCAGGTTGCAGCAAGGACTCTAACATAATATACAAGCCCTCTCAGATGCCTTGTTAACACACGAGCATGCTTGGATAAGACGTTATCAGAGCACGTTCGTTCATCACTACGATTAACCAAACCACAACAGTTTGATCTCTGCTATACTCATAATCAGTGTCCACATGTTCTGCATGATGTGGGCAGGACCAAGTAAGGGAAGGAGAAGGAAACCTCATCCAAACTCACTCCACTGTGCCCTGTGCAATGCACTCAGCAATGCAGCAAGAGTGGTAAACATTACACCAACCTGTGTGCTTGGTTCCACTGCTCATGATACACCAATCCGTGGCCCGTTGTTCTTACTGTATCTATTGCCCATATTGAAGCGCTGTACAGGTATGTACATGATGTGGCAGTACAAGACTGGGAGGGTGCTCACCGGTTTCTGTGCACACTAGTTTCTGCTGCATTCAGTGACATGCATTGTGATGTGGGCATTAGTACCCAGGAGGGGTTTCATGCTTAGTATCCGCTGTGCCAAGCGGTTCCTGCTACCCAACCTCGAGGAGGGTAGGGGGGTGAGGGACGCTCGCATTTTGGAACAGTGGCTTCTGTGCACATCGGATCCTACTGCATTCAGCTCTTACATCGAAACACTTGGTGGGAATGGGAATTGGTGGCTGTCACCAAATAGCACGGCACTGTGGCCTGCACTCAGCAATACAGCAGAGAGTGTGCCTTGCTACTCTGATCTCTGCGTTGACTCCGCTGTCCCTGCTGCACTCAGCACCCACATTAAAGCACTGTACAGGAATGTGCAGTATGATGTGGGTGGTACAAAACAAGCAGAGAACATCTCCTGCTGCAAGAATCATATTGCAACTTAAAGACACAGCTGCACATGTTTTGTTTGCACATTCCATGGAGGTAGAGAGCAGTGAAAGTTAACTTTTTTTAATAGCGGGTACATGTGATCTTCCAGCCACTGAAGCAAGCCGGCGCCTGCGGCTAATAGTGTGCCTACTGTTAATTAGTATGTATATTCACAGGTCCCCATGCCAATAGTCCCAGCATGGGGAGCAGTGAATATTGCCACAAATGACCTCAGCATGTGAGTGCAGATGGCAGTGATATCATGCACTGTTACTCTCTGAAATCAGCACAGGACGCAGCGCTGCGAAGGAGAGGAAGAAAGAAAGGTGAGTAGAATCATTTTGTTTGCATGCGTGCCTCATTTTGGAGGCCATGTATACCAGGATGGGGAGAGTGGCAATGGATACCAGGATGGGGATGGTGGTCAAGTATGCCAGGATGGGAGTCTAGGGTCCATGTATACCAAAATTGGGATGGTGGGTATGTATACCAGGATGGAGGGGCATGTATCCCAGAATGGGGATAGGGGCCATGCATACTAGGATGGGGAGGGTGGACATAGATACCAGAATGGGGATGATGGCCATGTATAACAAGATAGGAGGGCATGTATACCAGGATGGGGATGGTGGCCATGTATGCTTGGATTAGGGGACATACAGTATATGCCTGGGTGGCTACATACAGATGCTTCTCACAAAATTAGAATATCATCAAAAAGTTAACTTATTTCAGTTTTTCAATACAAAAAGTGAAACTCATATCATAAAGAGTCATTACACACAAAGTGATCTACTTCAAGTGTTTATTTCTGTTAATGTTGATGATTATGGCTTTCAGCCAATGAAAACCCAAAAGTCATAATCTCAGTAAATTAGAATACTTTATAACACTAGCTTGAAAAATGATTTTAAAATCTGAAATGTTGGCCTACTGAAATGTATATTCAGTAAATGCACTCAATACTTGGTTGGGGATCCTTTTGCATCAATTACTGCATGAACGTGGCGCGGCATGGAGGTGATCAGCCTGTGGCACTGCTGAGGTGTTATGGAAGCCAAGGTTGCTTTGATAGCAGCCTTCAGCTCGTCTGCATTGTTGGGTCTGGTGTGTCTCATCTTCCTCTTGACAATACCCCATAGATTCTCTATAGTGTTAAGGTCAGGCGAGTGTGCTGGCCAATCAAGCACAGTGATACTGTTATTTTTAAAGCAGGTATTGGTACTTTTGTAATTACTCTATATAATATGAGTATCACTTTTTGTATTGAAGAAATAAATTAACATTTGATGATATTCTAATTTTGTGAGAAGCACCTGAATATGCCAGTATAGGGATCATATATACCAGGATGGGGACATTATATATATATATATATATATATATATATATATACACCATGATGGGGATATTAACCCCTTTCTGACATTAGACGTACTATCCCGTCGAGGTGGGGTGGGCCCATATGACCACCGACGGGACAGTACGTCATACGCGATTGGCCGCGCTCACTGGGGGAGCGCGGCCGGGTGTCAGCTGCCTATAGCAGCTGACATCCGGCACTATGTGCCAGGAGCGGTCACGGACCGCTCCCGGCACATTAACCCCCAGCACACCGCGATCAAACATGATCGCGATGTGCCGGCGGTGCAGGGAAGCATCACGCAGGGAGGGAACTCCCTGCGGGCTTCCCTGAGCCCCCCGCAGCAACGCGATGTGATCGCGTTGCTGCGAGGGTCTCCTACCTCCCTCCTCGCTGCAGGCCCCGGATCCAATATGGCCGCGGCATCCAGGTCCTGCAGGGAGGGAGGTGGCTTCACAGAGCCTGCTCAGAGCAGGCACTGTGAAGCCTGCAGTGCTCTCAGACAGATCGGTGATCTGACAGAGTGCTGTGCAAACTGTCAGATCACTGATGTGTGATGTCCCCCCTGGGACAAAGTAAAAAAAAAATTTTCCAAATGTGTAAAAAAAAATAATTAAAAAAAATTCCTAAATAATGGAAAAAAAAAATATTATTCCAATAAATACATTTCTTTATCTAAATAAAAAAAACAAACAATAAAAGTACACATATTTAGTATCGACGCGTCCGTAACGACCCCACCTATAAAACTGGCCTACTAGTTAACCCCTTCAGTAAACACCGTAAGAAAGAAAAAAAAAACGAGGCAAAAAACAACGCTTTATTATCATACCGTCGAACAAAAAGTGGAATAACACGCGATCAAAAAGACAGATATAAACAACCATGGTACCGCTGAAAACATCATCTTGTCCAACAAAAAATGAGCTGCCATACAGCATCATCAGCAAAAAAGTAAAAAAGTTATAGTCCTGAGAATAAAGCGATGCAAAAATAATTATTTTTTCTATAAAATAGTTTTTATCGTATAAAAGCGCCAAAACATAAAAAAAATATAAATGAGGTATCGCTGTAATCGTACTGACCCGAAGAATAAAACTGCTTTATCAATTTTACCAAACGCGGAACGGTATAAACGCCTCCCCAAAAGAAATTCATGAATAGCTGGTTTTTGGTCATTCTGCCTCACAAAAATTGGAATAAAAAGCGATCAAAAAATGTCACGTGCCCGAAAATGTTACCAATAAAAACGTCAACTCGTCCCGCAAAAAACAAGACCTTACATGACTCTGTGGACCAAAATATGGAAAAATTATAGCTCTCAAAATGTGGTAACGCAAA
The DNA here is from genome assembly GCF_032444005.1 of Ranitomeya imitator. NCBI lineage: Eukaryota > Metazoa > Chordata > Amphibia > Anura > Dendrobatidae > Ranitomeya > Ranitomeya imitator. The sequence continues at coordinate 155,988,307 of NC_091285.1, read as the reverse complement.
AAATATTTTTTGCAATAAAAAGCGTCTTTCAGTGTGTGACGGCTGCCAATCATAAAAATCCGCTAAAAAACCCGCTATAAAAGTAAATCACCCCCTTAGTTAGGGAAAAATTAAAAAAATGTATTTATTTCCATTTTCCCATTAGGGCTAGGGTTAGGGCTAGGGTTAAGGTTAGGGTTAGGGTTAGGGCTAGGGTTAGGGCTAGGGTTAGGGTTAGGGCTAGGGCTAGGGCTTGGGTTGGTGCTAGAGTTAAGGCTACAGTTAGGGTTGGGGCTAAAGTTAGGGTTGGGGCTAAAGTTACGATTAGGGTTTAGATTACATTTACAGTTGGGAATAGGGTCAGGATTAGGGTTAGGGGTGTGTCAGGGTTAGAGGTGTGGTTAGGGTTACTGTTGGGATTAGGGTTAGGGGTGTGTTTGGATTAGGGTTTCAGTTATAATTGGGGGTTTCCACTGTTAAGGCACATCAGGGGCTCTCCAGACGCGACATGGCATCCGATCTCAATTCCAGCCAATTCTGTGTTGAAAAAGTAAAACAGTGCTTCTTCCCTTCTGAGCTCTCCTGTGTGCCCAAACAGGGGTTTACCCCAACATATGGGGTATCAGCATACTCAGGACAAATAGGACAACAACTTTTGGGGTCCATTTTCTGCTGCTACCCTTGGGAAAATACAAAACTGGGGGCTAAAAATAATTTTTATGTTAAAAAAGAAAGATTTTTTATTTTCACGGCTCTACGTTATAAACTGTAGTGAAACACTTGGGGGTTCAAAGTTCTCACAACACATCTAGATAAGTTCCCTGGGGGGTCTAGTTTCCAATATGGGGTCACTTGTGGGGGGTTTCTACTGTTTAGGTACATTAGGGGCTCTGCAAACGCAATGTGACGCCTGCAGACCAGATGAGTTCATTAGGGGGTCTAGTTTCCAAAATGGTGTCACTTGTGGGGGGTTTCTACTGTTTAGGTACATTAGGGGCTCTGCAAACGCAATGTGACACCTGCAGACCATTCCATCTAAGTCTGCATTCCAAATGGAGCTCCTTCCCTTCCGAGCCCTCCCATGCACCCAAATAGTGGTTCCCCCCCCCCCACATATGGGGAATCAGCGCACTCAGGACAAATTGGACAACAAATTTTGGGGTCCAATTTCTCCTGTTACCCTCGGGAAAATACAAAACTGGAGGCTAAAAAAAAAATTTTTGTGGGTTTTATTTTTACGGCTCTGCATTATAAACTTCTGTGAAGCACTTGGTGGGTCAAAGTGCTCACCACACCTCTAGATAAGTTCCTTAGCGGGTCTACTTTCCAAAATAGTGTCACTTGTGGGGGGTTTCAATGTTTAGGCACATCAGGGGCTCTCCAAACGCAACATGGCGTCCCATCTCAATTCCAGTCAATTTTGCATTGAAAAGTCAAATGGCGCTCCTTCGCTTCCGTGCTCTGTCATGCGCCCAAACAGTGGTTTACCTCCACATATGGGGTATCGGCGTACTCAGGACAAATTGTACAACAACGTTTGGGTCCATTTTCTCCTGTTACCCTTGGTAAAATAAAACAAATTGGAGCTGAAGTAAATTTTTTTTGAAAAAAAGTTAAATGTTCATTTTTATTTAAACATTCCAAAAATTCCTGTGAAACACCTGAAGGGTTAATAAACTTCTTGAATGTGGTTTTGAGCACCTTGAGGGGTGCAGTTTTTAGAATGGTGTCACACTTGGGTATTTTCTATCATATCGACCCGTCAAAATGACTTCAAATGAGATGTGGTCCCTAAAATAAAATGGTGTTGGAAAAACGAGAAATTGCTGGTCAACTTTTAACCCTTATAACTCCCTAACAAAAAAAAATGTTGGTTCCAAAATTGTGCTGATGTAAAGTAGACATGTGGGAAATGTTACTTATTAAGTACTTTGTGTGACATATCTCTGTGATTTAATTGCATAAAAATTCAAAGTTGGAAAATTGCGAAATTTTCAAAATTTTCGCCAAATTTCCATTTTTTTCACAAATAAACGCAGGTAATATCAAAGAAATGTTACCACTATCATGAAGTACAATATGTCACAAGAAAACAATGTCAGAATCACCGGGATTCGTTGAAGCGTTCCAGAGTTATAACCTCATAAAGGGACAGTGGTTAGAATTGTAAAAATTGGCTCGGTCCATAACGTGCAAACCACCCTTGGGGGTAAAGGGGTTAATACGGAATTGGGAGACATTACCCCTATAACAATGCCAGCAGCATTATAGAAGTGCCATTTGAATTTATAATAACATTCAATCATTATTGGTAGAAGTCTATCAGCAAGGCAATCCTAGAATTGGTGATTTTTGCCTATTCTTCCTTGCAGTAGAGCTCCAAATCTGTCAGATTGCCTGGGCATCTCCTGTCTAAAGCGCCTTCTTCGGGTCACCCACAGATTTTCAATTGGATTCAAGTATTGCTGGGTCATTCCAAAACTTTGATCTTTTAGCCAAGCCAATCTTTTGTTCATTCGGATGTATGCTTAGGCTTGTTGTCATACTGGAAAATGAAATCACTCTTCGTTTTTTGCTTTTTAGCGGAGGCCTGGACATTTTAGTAATTCACTGACTACTTGTAAATTTAACAGTTGTTAATGTTATGTTATAGTAGATCAGTATACTTAAATGTTGTGATTAGTTGATTATATATTATATCAATATTTAGACTTCAATTGAGAATGTCCAAAATCAATGACCCATACATAAAAATAGGGGCAGCACGGTGGCGCAGTGGATAGCACAGCAGCCTTGCAGCGCTGGAGAGCTGGGTTCAAACCCCACCAAGGACAACATCTGCAAAGAGTTTGCATGTTCTCTCCGTGTTAGCGTGGGTTTCCTCCGGGCACTCCGGTTTCCTCCCACATTCCAAAGACATACTGGTAGGGAATTTAGATTGTGAGCCGCAACGGGGACAGCGATGACAATGTGTGCAACCTGTAAAGCGCTGCGGAATATGTTAGCACTATATAAAAATAAAGATTATTATTAAAGATTATTAATAGAGGCCACAGAAGACCAAGAAATGCAGATATAAAAATAAATATTCAGGATTTCAATTCCATACTGATTCAATAAAAAAAATCTACATGGCAGTTGCCATTAACACTAGAAGTCCCAGAGAGGGGTCATTCAACATTTCTACCTTTGGAACCCAGAGACGGGTCGAATGACCTGAAGGATTTTAGCTAACATCCTCTTTTGTTCTGTAATTAAGGCCATTACTGTCGCACCACAGGAGGTTGTTGTTTTCCATTGAGTTTAGCCATTTAAGGCCCCTTCACATTAAGCGACGCTGCAGCGATACCGACAACGATCCGAATCGCTGCAGCGTCGCTGTTTGGTCGCTGGAGAGCTGTCACACAGACCGCTCTCCAGCGACCAACGATGCCGGTAACCAGGGTAAACATCGGGTAACTAAGCGCAGGGCCGCGCTTAGTAACCCGATGTTTACCCTGGTTACCATGCTAAAAGTAAAAAAAAACAAACACTACATACTTACCTACAGCCGTCTGTCCTCCAGCGCTGCGCTCTGCTTCTCTGCTCTCCTCCTGTACTGTCTGTGAGCCGGAAAGCAGAGCGGTGACGTCACCGCTCTGCTTTCCGGCTCACAGCCAGTACAGGAGGAGTGCAGAGCACAGCGCTGGAGGACAGACAGCGGTAGGTAAGTATGTACTGTTTGTTTTTTTTTACTTTTAGCATGGTAACCAGGGTAAACATCGGGTTACTAAGCGCGGCCCTGCGCTTAGTTACCAGATGTTTACCCTGGTTACCAGTGAAGACATCGCTGGATCGGTGTCACACACGCCGATCCAGCGACGAAATAAAGTTCTGGACTTTCTTCAGCGACCAACGATCTCCCAGCAGGGGCCTGATCGTTGGTCGCTGTCACACATAACGATTTCATTAACGATATCGTTGCTACGTCACAAATAGCAACGATATCGTTAACAATATCGTTATGTGTGAAGGTACCTTTATGGTACCTTCACACTGAACAACTTTAGAATGATAACGATAGCGATCCGTGACGTTGCAGCATCCTGGATAGCGATATCGTTGTGTTTTACATGCAGCAGCGACCAGGATCCTGCTGTGACATCGCTGGTCGGAGCTAGAAGGCCAGCACCTTATTTCGTTGCTGGATCACCCGCTGACATCGCTGAATCGGCGTGTGTGACGCCGATCCAGCGATGTCTTCACTTGTAACCAGGGTAAACATCGGGTTACTAAGTGCAGGGCCGCGCTTAGTAACCCAATGTTTACCCTGGTTACCATTGTAAATGTAAAAAAAAGAAACACATACTCACATTCCGGTGCCTGTCACGTCCCCGGCGTCCGCTTCCCTGCACTCCTCCTGCATGCTGTGTCAGCGCCGGCCGGCCATAAAGCAGAGCACAGCGGTGACATCACCGCTCTGCTTTACGGCCGGCGCTTACACAGGATGCAGGAGGAGTGCAGGGAAGCGGATGCCGGAGACGTGACAGGCACCGGAATGTGAGTATGTGTTTTTTTTTTTACATTTACAATGGTAACCAGGGTAAACATCGGGTTACTAAGCACGGCCCTGCGCTTAGTAACCAAATGTTTACCCTGGTTACCCGGGGACTTCGGCATCGTTGGTCGCTGGAGAGCTGTCTGTGTGACAGCTCTCCAGCGACCACACAAGGACTTTCCAACGATCACGGCCAGGTCATATTGCTGGTCGTGATCGTTGGAAAGTTGCTGAGTGTGACGGTACCTTTAGTTTCTAGTTAGTTTTATTCAGTTTATTGTATTTGATAATATAAAGACTATACATATTGTATTTAGTTTAGTTTTAATTGAGCAAAAAAGTACTGAAACAATGAATCATTTTTTATATATGTTAAATAGAGAATTAGAAATTTTAGAGCAAGGTACAGCTGTGAGTAATGACCAGAAGCATTTGTGTCTAAGGCCTCAGGCACACTAGCGAAAAAAAATCATGTGAAAATCGCACAAGAGGACTGAAATTTCAGTGTGAAAAATATACAAAAGAACAACTGTTATTTGTTTCCATGCTTTTTATTTTTGTTATAAAAATAATAAAAACATACAAGGAATAAAACAATTTCACACATATTTACAATAGGCTGCAGTGGAGGGCTGCGTGTGTGTTAGTGGCATGTCCTTCTTGTGTGACTAGCATTTCAGCACTCACTCAGCAGTCTGTTTGCACTGTCAGAACATACCTGGCACTGCCTGGGTATGTCTCTGGTACATTTCCCACACGTGTATTTGTAGCAGTCAACATATCTCTCAGTTGTACAATTGTTTGTGTTGCTCCTTGCGTGCCATCTTTTCAGTCACATGAGAGCCACCTAACTCTTTTGCAAGCTCAACCAGGAAGTCCACCCATCTCTCCTGCACCCCAGTGCATGCCTGATACAGAACATGAGCATTCAGTGCTGCCATGTCAATCATGTTGTAGAACACGGCGACTGGCCATCTCCGTGTTCCTGCGCGCACGCTGTACTCCGGCACCATTTGGTCAATTACATCCACACCGCACTTTGTGTGGTTGTATTGTGTGACCGTGTTTGGCTTCCTTTTGTTGGTATCCTCAGTCTCAACCACGCTGTGCATGCTGCTGAGAATGTAGACAGCCTTCTTTCGTTTGGGTGCATACACTGTCAGTGTGGCACCAGTGGTTGAAAACACCTGAGTGGTGAATTCAGTGTGGTCCATCTGTCTAGCGGATTGAGGAATTTCCTGGCGACTCTTGTTGACTGTACCAAGGATAGTGGTTTTCCGGCTAAGCAGTCATTGTGCATGTGACAATGATGTAAAGAAATTGTCCGTGGTTACAGTTCTGCCCTTGTCCATGAAAGCTTCCATCAGCCTCATCACTACAGTTTCGGACAGTCTCTCCCCACTGGGACGACTGGGGTCCTTGCCAAGATATGGGAGGACATTACAGATGAACTTTGATTTCAAGTCGCAAGCCACCCAAAACTTGATGCCAAACTTGTCTGGTTTTGTTGCAATGTATTGCAGAAAACAGCAGCAAGTCTTTGACGGGAAAAGCTGTTCATCAATAGTGATGTGTCAACCAGGGTTGTAGGATACAATGCAGTTGGTGACAAATGATCTCCACACATCGGAGATTGCAGCAAACTTATCGGTCTCCACTCGCTCACTGCATGTGAACATGTCAGCAAAGCGTAGGTGTTGCATGATGTCTTGGAAGCGGTTTCGGGTCATAGTTGCAATGATCCTTGGGTTTGCCAGGTTTGCTGAGCAGCTGTCACGTAGTGATGGAAACTTGGTCACCCCCCGCAAGATAATGACTGAAATAAATGCCATTAGTTCCGGGAGACCCATGAACCAATCCGTGTGATGTGCATGCTGAATAGTCCATTCTTGAATGCTACGAAGCATGTCATGAGTGATAAAACAGAGGAAGCTCTGAAGGTGACTCCGGACACTTCGTCTGGCCTTAGCACTTGGCTCTCCATCTGTAGGGTACGGTTCTATTGGGGTGAAATGGAGATGTTTCCCCACTTGTACTTCACGCCACACTGTGCCATCTTTTGCCGTCTGTCGGCTCACTCGCCAACCGAGCTCTCTTTTTTGGTAGATGAGGAGTCTCCTCATCTGCAAGATAAATAATTTTAAATTAACATTTTGTTTTGGTTCTAAATAAAGCTAGGTTCACATTTGAGAGAATTTCAGTTCCCTGCGAATCCAGCAGGGAATTAAGAAATTTTCTCAGCCTCCGCATGTTCCCCGCATGCGGGAGAGTGGGGAACGCGGTCCCTAGCAACCCGCTGTGTTTACTGGTTACCAGCTACACAGCGGGCTGCGGGGAGTGCGATTTGCACCCCCGCATCCCCCCCCTGCACAGAGAACTCCTCAAGATGCATTCCCTGGGAAACGCTGCGGATACGCAGCCAAATCCGCACCATGTGCACATAGCCTAATTCTAACCCTAACCCTAATTCTAACCATAACCCTAACCCTAGTTGCAACCCTAACCCTAATTGCTACCATAACCCTAGTTCTAACCCTAACCCAAGTGGAAAAGTAAAAATAAATATATTTTCTTTATTTTATTATGTTCCCTACCTATGGGGGGGTTTATTTACAATTTTTTTATTTTGATCACTGTGATATGATATATCACAGTGATCAAAATGAATGAATGAATCTGCCGGCTGGCAGATTCGGCAGGCGCACTGCGCATGCATCTGCCATTTTGGAAGATGGCGGCGCCCATGCAGAAGATGGACGGACAGCGGGAGAGACACCGGAGGTCGGTAAGTATGGGGGGGGTGGGATCGGAGCACGGTGGAGCAGACAGGATGACGGAGGGGAGCAGAGGACAGGATGGAGGACGGGGTGGTGAGGGGGCAGATCAGTGTTTCCAGCCATGGCCGATGATATTGCAGCATCTGCCATGGCTGGATTGTAATATTTCACCAATTTTCATTGGTGAAATATTATGATTGCTCTGATTGAAAGTGAAACATCACTTTCAACAGCCAATCAGAACAATCGTAGCCACAGGGAGGCGAAGCCACCCCCCCCCGGGCTCAAATACCACTCCCCCTGTCCCTGCAGGTCGGGTGAAATTACAGTTAACCCTTTCACCCAATCTGCAGGAACGTCATCCTACCATTATGCCACATAGGCGTCACAGGTCGGATTGGCACCGACTTTCCTGACGCCTATGTGGCGTCACAGGTTGGGAAGGGGTTAATACATAAAACTCACACTGACAGCACACTGAATGCACATGGACACGGACAGCACATGGACATACAGATGGCACACAGATAGCACACAGATGTCACATACATACAAATGGATGGCACACGGACTCTGACCATAGATTTCACCGGTACTATTTTTTTCAGTACAGAAATCACCAGGACGTGTGAAGGAGGCCTAAGGTAGTAATATCAGTCCTAGTACATTGGTTGTAATTAAAAGGAAACTGTCAGCATGATTGTGCTGAGTTACCTACAACCTGTCAGGTTGGCGCTATTATACTGATTAACCCCTTCATGACCCAGCCTATTTTGGCCTTAAAGACCTTGCTGTTTTTTGCAATTCTGACCAGTGTCCCTTTATGAGGTAATAACTCAGGAAAGCTTCAACGGATCCTAGCGGTTCTGAGATTTTTTTTTCATGACATATTGGGCTTCATGTTAGTGGTAAATTTAGGTAAATAAATTCTGCGTTTATTTGTGATAAAAATGGAAATTTGGCGAAAATTTTGAAAATTTCGCAATTTTCACATTTTGAATTTTTATTCTGTTAAACCAGAGAGATATGTGACACAAAATAGTTAATAAATAACATTTCCCACATGTTTACTTTACATCAGCACAATTTTGGAAACAAATTTTTTTTTTGTTAGGAAGTTATAAGGGTTAAAATTTGACCAGCGATTTGTCATTTTTACAACGAAATTTACAAAACCATTTTTTTTAGGGACCACCTCACATTTGAAGTCAGTTTGAGGGGTCTATATGGCTGAAAATACCCAAAAGTGACACCATTCTAAAAACTGCACCCCTCAAGGTGCTCAAAACCACATTCAAGAAGTTTATTAACCCTTCAGGTGCTTCACAGCAGCAGAAGCAACATGGAAGGAAAAAATGAACATTTAACTTTTTAGTCACAAAAATTATCTTTTAGCAACAATTTTTTTATTTTCCCAATGGTAAAAGGAGAAACTGAACCACGAAAGTTGTTGTCCAATTTGTCCTGAGTACGCTCATACCTCATATGTGGGGGTAAACCACTGTTTGGGCGCACGGCAGGGCTTGGAAGGGAAGGAGCGCCATTTGACTTTTTTAATCAAAAATTGGCTCCACTCTTTAGCGGACACCATGTCACGTTTGGAGAGCCCCCGTGTGCCTAAAAATTGGAGCTCCCCCACAAGTGACCCCATTTTGGAAACTAGAAGCCCCAAGGAACGTATCTAGATGCATAGAGAGCACTTTGAACACCCAGGTGCTTCACAAATTGATCCGTAAAAATGAAAAAGTACTTTTTTTTCACAAAAAAATTATTTTAGCCTCAATTTTTTCATTTTCACATGGGCAACAGGATAAAATGGATCCTAAAATGTGTTGGGCAATTTCTCCTGAGTACACCAATACCTCACATGTGGGGGTAAACCACTGTTTGGGCACATGGTAAGGCTCGGAAGGGAAGGAGCGCCATTTGACTTTTTGAATGAAAAATTATTTCCATTGTTAGCGGACACCATGTCGCGTTTGGATAGCTCCTGTGTGCCTAAACATTGGCGCTCCCCCACAACTGACCCCATTTTGGAAACTAGACCCCCCAAGAAACTTATTTAGATGCCTAGAGAGCACTTTAAACCCTCAGGTGCTTCACAAATTGATCTGTAAAACTGAAAAAGTACTTTTTTTTCACAAAAAAATTCTTTTCGCCTCAATTTTTTCATTTTCACATGGGCAGTAGGATAAAATGGATCATAAAATTTGTTGAGCAATTTCTCCCGAGTACGCCGATACTTTATATGTGGGGGTAAACCACTGTTTGGGCACACGGCAGGGCTCGGAAGGGAAGGCGCGCCATTTGACTTTTTGAATGGAAAATTAGCTCCAATTGTTAGCGGACACCATGTCGCGTTTGGAGAGCCCCTGTGTGCCTAAACATTGGAGCTCCCCAACAAGTGACCCCATTTTGGAAACTAGACCCCCCAAGGAACTTATCTAGATGCATATTGAGCACTTTAAACCCCCAGGTGCTTCACAGAAGTTTATAACGCAGAGCCATGAAAATAAAAAATAATTTTTCTTTCCTCAAAAATGATTTTTTAGCCTGGAATTTCCTATTTTGCCAAGGATAATAGGAGAAATTGGACCCCAAATATTGTTGCCCAGTTTGTCCTGAGTACGCTGATACCCCATAAGTGGGGGTAAACCACTGTTTGGGCGCACGGCAGGGCTCGGAAGGGATGGCACGCCATTTGGCTTTTTAAATGGAAAATTAGCTCCAATCATTAGCGGACACCATGTCACGTTTGGAGAGCCCCTGTGTGCCTAAACATTGGAGATCCCCCAGAAATGACACCATTTTGGAAACTAGACCCCCAAAGGAACTAATCTAGATGTGTGGTGAGGACTTTGAACCCCCAAGTGCTTCACAGAAGTTTATTACGCAGAGCCATGAAAAAAAAAAAAATTATTTTATCAAAAATGATCTTTTAGCCTGCAATTTTTTATTTTCCCAAGGGTAACAGGAGAAATTTGACCCCAAAAGTTGTTGTCCAGTTTCTCCTGAGTACGCTAATACCCCATATGTGGGGGTAAACCACTGTTTGGGCACATGCCGAGGCTCGGAAGTGAAGTAGTGACGTTTTGAAATGCAGACTTTGATGGAATGCTCTGTGGGCGTCACGTTGCGTTTGCAGAGCCCCTGATGTGGCTTAACAGTAGAAACCCCCCACAAGTGACCCCATTTTGGAAACTAGACCCCGAAAGGAACTTATCTAGATCGGTGGTGAGCACTTTGAACCCCAAAGTGCTTCATAGAAGTTTATAATGCAGAGCCGTGAAAATAATAAATACGTTTTCTTTCCTCAAAAATAATTATTTAGCCCAGAATTTTTTATTTTCCCAAGGGTTACAGAAGAAATTGGACCCCAAAAGTTGTTGTCCAGTTTCTCCTGAGTACGCTGATACCCCATATGTCGGGGTAAACCACTGTTTGGGCACATGCCGAGGCTCGGAAGTGAAGTAGTGACGTTTTGAAATGCAGACTTTGATGGAATGCTCTGTGGGCGTCACGTTGCGTTTGCAGAGCCCCTGATGTGGCTTAACAGTAGAAACCCCCCACAAGTGACCCCATTTTGGAAACTAGACCCCGAAAGGAACTTATCTAGATGTGTGGTGAGCACTTTGAACCCCCAAGCGCTTCATAGAAGTTTACAACGCAGAGCCGTGAAAATAATAAATACGTTTTCTTTCCTCAAAAATAATTATTTAGCCCAGAATTTTTTAATTTTCCCAAGGGTAACAGGAGAAATTTGACCCCAATATTTGTTGTCCAGTTTCTCCTGAGTACGGTGATACCCCATATGTGGGAGTAAACTACTGTTTGGGCACATGCCGGGGCTTGGAATTGAAGTAGTGACGTTTTGAAATGCAGACTTTGATGGAATGCTCTGCGGGCGTCACGTTGCGTTTGCAGAGCCCCTGATGTGCCTAAACAGTAGAAACCCCCCACAAGTGACCCCATTTTGGAAACTAGACCCCGAAAGGAACTTATCAAGATGTGTGTTGAGCACTTTGAACCCCCAAGTGCTTCATAGAAGTTTATAATGCAGAGCCGTGAAAATAATAAATATGTTTTCTTTCCTCAAAAATAATTATTTAGCCCAGAATTTTTTATTTTCCCAAGGGTTACAGGAGAAATTGGACCCCAAAAGTTGTTGTCCAGTTTCTCCTGAGTACGCTGATACCCCATGACTGGGGGTAAACCACTGTTTGGGCACACGTCGGGGCTCAGAAGGGAAGTAGTGACTTTTGAAATGCAGACTTTGATGGAATGGTCTGCGGGTGTCACGTTGCGTTTGCAGAGCCCCTGGTGTGCCTAAACAGTAGAAACCCCCACAAGTGACCCCATTTTAGAAACTAGACCCCCCAAGGAACTTATCTAGATATGTGGTGAGCACTTTGAACCCCCAAGTGCTTCACAGACGTTTACAACGCAGAGCCGTGAAAATAAAAAATCATTTTTCTTTCCTCAAAAATTATGTTTTAGCAAGCATTTTTTTAGATTCACAAGGGTAACAGGAGAAATTGGACCCCAGAAATTGTTGCGCAGTTTGTCCTGAGTATGCTGGTACCCCATATGTGGGGGTAAACCACTGTTTGGGCACACGTCAGGGCTCGGAAGTGAGGGAGCACCATTTGACTTTTTGAATACGAGATTGGCTGGAATCAATGGTGGCGCTATGTTGCGTTTGGAGACCCCTGATGTGCCTAAACAGTGGAAACCCCTCAATTCTACCTCCAACACTAACCCCAACACACCCCTAACCCTAATCCCAACTGTAGCCATAACCCTAGTCACAACCCTAACCGCAACACACCCCTAACCACAACCCTAACCCCAACACACCCCTAACCCTAACCACAACCCTAATTCCAACCCTAACCCTAAGGCTATGTGCCCACGTTGCGGATTCGTGTGAGATATTTCCGCACCATTTTTGAAAAATGCGCGGGTAAAAGGCACTGCATTTTACCTGCGGATTTTCCACGGATTTCCAGTGTTTTTTGTGCAGATTTCACCTGTGGATTCCTATTGAGGAACAGGTGTAAAACGCTGCGGAATCCGCACAAAGAATTGACATGCTGCGGAAAATACAACGCAGCGTTTCCGCGCGGTATTTTCCGCACTATGGGCACAGCGGATTTGGTTTTTCATATGTTTACATGGTACTGTAAACCTGATGGAACACTGCTGCGAATCCGCAGCGGCCAATCCGCAGCCAAATCCGCACAGTGTGCACATAGCCTAATTCTAAAGGTATGTGCACACGCTGCGGAAAACGCTGTGGATCCGCAGCAGTTTCCCATGAGTTTACAGTTCAATGTAAACCTACGGGAAACAAAAATCGCTGTACACATGCTGCGGAAAAACTGCACGGAAACGCAGCGGTTTACATTCCGCAGCATGTCGCTTCTTTCTGCGGATTCCGCAGCGGTTTTACAACTGCTCCAATAGAAAATCGCAGTTGTAAAACCGCAGTGAAATGCGCAGAAAAAAAACGCGGTAAATCCGCCATAAATCCGCAGCGGTTTAGCACTGCGGATTTATCAAATCCGCAGCGGAAAAATCCGCAGAGGACCAGAATACGTGTGCACATACCGAAACCCTAACCCTAACCCTAACCCTACCCCTAACCCTACCCCTAACCCTAGCCCTAACCCTACCCCTAACCCTACCCCTAACCCTAGCCCTAACCCTACCCCTAACCCTACCCCTAACCCTACCCCTAACCCTAACCCTATTCTAACATTAGTGGGAAAAAAAAATTTCTTTATTTTTTTATTGTCCCTACCTATGGGGGTGACAAAGGGGGGGGGGGGTCATTTATTATTTTTTTTATTTTGATCACTGAGATATAATCTATCTCAGTGATCAAAATGCACTTTGGAACGAATCTGCCATTTTGGAAGATGGCGGCGCCCAGGGAGAAGACGGACGGGACCCCGGCTGGATCGGTAAGTATGATGGGGTGGGGGGGGACCATGGGCGGGGGGGGATCGGAGCACGGGGGGGGAATCGGAGCGCGGGAGGGGTGGAACGGAGCACGGGGGGCGTGGAACGGAGCACGGGGGGGCTGGAATGGAGCACGGGGGGTGGAACGGAGCACCGGGGGTTGAGGATCGGAGTGCAGGGGGGGTGATTGGAGCACGGGGGGGTGATTGGAGCACGGGGGGAGCGGACAAGAGCACGGGGGGGAGCGGAGCACTGGACGGAGGGGAGCCGGAGCAGTGTACCGGCCAGATCGGGGGGCTGGGGGGGCGATCGGTGGGGTGGGGTGGGGGCACATTAGTATTTCCAGTCATGGCCGATGATATTTCAGCATCGGCCATGGCTGGATTGTAATATTTCACCAGTTATAATAGGTGAAATATTACAAATCGCTCTGATTGGCAGTTTCACTTTCAACAGCCAGAGCGATCGTAGCCACGAGGGGGTGAAGCCACCCCCCCTGGGCTAAACTACCACTCCCCCTATCCCTGCAGATCGGGTGAAATGGGAGTTAACCCTTTCACCGGATCTGCAGGGACTGTTGCTTAATCTTTATTTTTAGTTTCCAGTTGATGAGATTCTCGTGCTCTGGGGGGCTTGTGGAGGGCGGTCTTCATGTGGTGCTCTGGTTAGCTATTCATACAGATGGCTTATGACAGGTCTCTGATCCCTCAGTAACATGCCCCCTATTTAACATACTGAATATTATATGTATTGAAAAAAAATCACATTCAGCAGGCGGCGACCCGATAGCTGCTACTGAGCAGTAGCATCTATTGGCGACTGCGCTGGCGCTATCTTGCTAAAGGAAAAAATTGTCCCCACCAAGATGGCGCCGGCCGCATCTGTGCAGCAGACATATTGCTACAGCGCAAGTGCTGCCATAGTGGAGACAAATTTTTTATTCTCTATCAAGATAGTGCAGGTGGCACCTGGGCAGTAGCATGTATCAGGTCGCCGATAGATGATACTGCGCAGGAGCGGCCAGCGCCATTTTAAGACAGAAATTTTTTTATTAATAAATTTATATCAGCAAATAAAATAATTTAATGGATACTATACATGCGATCATGCTGTAGTGTAGACACCTACCTGCTGAATGTGATTTATTTTTTTCAGTACATCTAATATTCAGTATGTAAAATATCATTAACTGAAAACTACAAATAAAGATTAAACAAGAACCACAAGTCGGATTTAAACAACCCAGGTGTCATTTTAATCAGTATAACGGCGCCGACCTGACACTGTCTGGAGGTTACTCACCACAAACCAGCTGACAGGTTCCCCCTTTAACGATGATTTTGGTGGTATTATCGCTAATGTAAATTTTGGTAGTAATTGGTTTTCATATGGTGGTATTTTTATGTTGTATAGCAATATTATTAATAAACCTTACATGATTATATTACTGGTAATATAGGTTTTGTAGTAATTCTAGATTTCCTCCAGGCAGGGTAATATTAGCAATAAAAACCCCAATCTTAGGAAGGGTGCAGAGACAGCATGTCATCATTGCAGGTTTGGCAGGGACCACTAACGCAACAGTTCCGAGGCACTATGGAGACTCAAAGGAAAAGTAATGTTATTTCTTCATTTTAGATTTAAAAATGATAGAAAACTCTATAAGACTGTTTTTTTCTACAATTTTAAACACAGAGGTTTGACATTTCCTACATTTCTTAATCACCAGTCAAGAAAGTTGTATTGAAGTGAACTTTTCCCAAATACTGAACCTGTGGTTTCTTTTCCTTCAAATGTTGGATTGATTGCAAGCTACAATAGCGTAGTCTCAAGAAGCCGAAATAAGTCCTGAATGGCAACCATTAATTGATCACTTTTGCTAATGTAACATTAGCCTAACTGCTTTATGGATTGGCTATATAATAAAGTGATGGGAAAGCTCTTTGTGTGATCTACAGAGAATCAGCTGTGGATACTGCTCCAGCTCCATCTCCCAACAATTCTCCACTGTTACATAAAACAAACCTTATCAGCTGTTGCAGACGTTCCACCTTTTTATGTTCTCCATTGTAATTCCTTTTTCACAGCTTGGTTACCATCTTATCTATGTCCATCTGCTTACTGAGATGGGCACGTCAAAACACATACAGGTTAGATGATTTCATATGGCGGTCGACATTCAGCTACAGTTTCTGTCTGTAATCTCTTGAAGAACACTACGCTTGGCTGTATCACAGACAGAAAATGTTACATAGAAATATTGATTTCATTTAAGTGCAAAGCAAATGTAGATGCTGAAAACAAAAATATACTGTAAGTGCTGCCTTCATTCCAGTTCATTTCTAGTCACATGGAAGAGTATCAATAACGTGATATTTTGTATCCATAGATAGTCGGATAATCTCAGCTTAATGTAGAAGTTTAACCCACATATACACTTTTTAGCCGATGGGAGTAATAAGTTCAACCATAGACTTGAATAGGCAAGTCCCAGGAAGGAATATTTCTGAGATACAATTTTCAAAATGTTTAACAAACTTTCTCTAAGGTCAAATCTCTCTTATTGTTTCGAGATGTCTCAATCCCTAACTATAGAAGGGGACTGCTTAGGGTACGTTCACATTAGCGTTTTGCGGGGCTGCGTCGGGTGCAGCCGCGGCGACGCATGCGTCATGCGCCTCTATATTCAACATGGGGGCGCATGGACATGTGTTGTCTTGCGTTTTGTGATGCATGCGTCTTTTTTGGCGCAAGCGTCAGGGCACAGAGGACGCAGCAAGTTGCATTTTTTTTGCGTCCAAAATCATGCCAAAGAAGGATGCATGCATCACAAAACAATGCGTTTTGCATGCGTTTTTGTTTGCGTTGTGCGTTGCGTCGCCGACGCAGCCCCGCACAACGCAAATGAGAACGTAGCCTTAGACATTTCCTTTCTACAGCTAGAGTACTTGTATCTAGACACTGGAAGCAATAGATCTATCTTCCTCAGGATGAATATGTGGCAGAACTAAGCAATACCATCATGATGGAAGAACTTTGGCCCAAGTTTGTGGTAAGGTAGGAAAAACCTTCAATAAACACTAAATAACGTGTCACGTCTGTGCTTGTCCCCATTACTTTTGCTTTGTCAATAGAGAGAGGCTATTCAGTAGCCCTATTTTATTCCTGAGATTTGTTGTTCTGACCAGTTGTGGGGGGGTGGTGCTGTTATGAACAGTAATCAACACGCTGCCACTTTAAGAGACAGCACCTCCTTGTGTGGTGTGATGGAATGTTCTGCTCCCCCTGCAATAGACTGTGTGAATGAACTGGACTATGCTGAGGGGAGGGGTGGAGCCTGGACAGTGTGTAGCTGAAGCTGCTGCAGAGAGAACTTTGTGCTTATAGCTGCAAAAGAGGACCCACAGCCAGGGATGGAGTGGACTCACGAAATTGGACAGACTCTTCTGGCGTAGCAAGGGTGGCTGTCCTGTGCTAGTTTGTGAAGCCATGAAGATACAGAGAAAGTGATTTAAAGTTTCCAGGTACACCTCCCGGATCCAGAAGCAAGGAGAAGACCACGTTTCACGGAGCTGGCAGAGGGCCGTGTGCACCACCGTACTGGACTGTTGGGAGCCCCCCGGGACAGGATCTGAGTCCCCAACATCACCGTTAGTTTGTTTCTGTTTTGTGCACATGTAAGGCCTAGGGTAGTCTCCCTGCACCGTGGTGGTTCCCCGGCCATCACTTCACAGTTCAGAAGCTATGGGGTTAAATTCTATTAGGTCGTGTTTCTTCCTGCTTTCTGCACTGGGTGGCACACTTTGTAAACCCCTGTGAATCAGTTCCATCTGCCAGTCAATAGCTCTACTGTCCTAGTATATACCTCTATGTTTTGTCCTGATTTTCCCATTCTTTGACCTAGGCTTGACATTTGACATCCTGCTTCCTTTATGATTTGGTACCTGAGGATACCTCCTGATGTTGAGCCGGCTACCTGACTATCCTTCTTGCCAGCTTATACCACCGAATAGCAGCTAACCCTATCACCCTGCCCAGGAATTCCTGTGTAAGTCCAAATCCATGTAAATGGGTTAAAGTGTGAAGGCCTGAGAAACCCATAGGTTCTGGAAAATAAAGTAGCTAGCGTCAAGATTGTTCATGATAGCCATTTTGGAGCAGACAGGTGACCATGAACAGTGTATCAAATATAAAATGCAGTCTGTATAGAGTCTTGTGCTTGGGTGCCAGGAAACACAGAAGACACGGGCTTGTTTAAGTAGTTCTTGTATTACTTCATACAAGTAAGGGTTAACACAGTTGCAGGCAGGATACAAGACAGGCAGGAATAAACCTTAAGTCCATCTAGTCACAGAAACAGGTTAAAGGTTCTCTCTCTACTTCCCTTGCCAATGTTGATGGTAAGCTGAGAGATTCCTGAGTCCACACATGTCCAAGGATCTGAAGTAGAAGGTGGCAGGATAATAAGTCCAAGTCTTCCAGGAGCAAGGTGTCAAGTAAACTGCAGACTTGATTCTGAAGCACTGATTAAACAACTGATGCTGCTTAAAAGGTCAAGTGACGGAGAACAGGGCGGAAACATTGAAACTGAGAACTCCATGCTGGTTAAGGGCAAAGTAGATACAGCAGAACAGAAAGCAAAATGGCCGACAGGAAAAACTAGGTTCTACAAAAAATAACAGCAGATATAGCAAATTGTCTAAAACCTTACACAGAGCCTATATTGATATAATGCTTAACTAGTTGAAAATTAATTTATCATATGCATATAATGAGGAGCAGGCAGCTGCAACACTAAAATGAGCATATTGTCGGCATCTAGCAAGGTCAGGCAAATACTGGGGTTGACTTTGGGAGAGGAGTTTCATCTTGGGATCACTGGCCATGTTGACTTCTACTTGCCTGCCACACCTAGACTGGCAGGTCATAATAATATTTCTATAGCGCCAACATCTTAGACAGCACTCTACAATCAAAGGGGAGATATACAAACTATAGAAGGCAGTACATAGCAATACTTTATTCAACTATTCATGCGAGGCGTGAGAGCGATTCTTGCAAACTTACAATCTATGAGGAAATATGGGGGGCAGAAAATGTAAAAGTGCTTATCCTGCAAGGTCCTGCCATGATTATAATATATATATAGAGGTATTTAAACAAAGGTGCATGAACCAGTCACCAGCCAGTATCTATAAGCACAGATACACAGTGTTATTGAGTGCATGGAGGGTGTAGGAGCAGTTGGAAAGGGAACAGATTCTAAGGCAAAGTTAGTAAGGGAAAAAAAAGAAATTTTAGACTAGTGAGTTGAGGTGATGAGTCTAAACCAATGTGTTTTTAGAGCCTATATAAAAGTGTGGACACTGAGATTTAACAGGTTTGTCTGAAATAGCACATACCAGAGAATTCCAGTGTGGCATTTCAGAGAACGGGTGCAGCATGAGAGAAGTCTTTGGGACTGGAGTGTGAGGTTCAGATTATAAAGGATGTTAGGGTACCATCACACAGTGGCACTTTGATCGCTAGGACGGCACGATCGTTACGATCTCGCTGTGTCTGACACGCTACTGCGATCAGGGACCCCGCTGAGAATCGTACGTCGTAGCAGATCGTTTGAAACTTTCTTTTGTCGCTGGACCTCCCGCTGACATCGCTGAATCGGCATGTGTGACGCCGATTCAGCGATGTCTTCACTGGTAACCAGGGTAAACATCGGGTTACTAAGCGCAGGGCCGCGCTTAGTAACCCGATGTTTACACTGGTTACCAGCGTAAACGTAAAAAAACAAACACTACATACTTATCTTCCGTGTCTGTCCCTGGCGCTGTGCTTCTTTGCACTGGCTGTGAGCACAGCGGTGACGTCACCGCTCTCCTTTACAGCTGACCGGTGCTTACAGTGCAGAGGAAAGCACAGCGCCGGAGGTCAGACACAGAAGGTAAGTATGTAGTGTTTTTTTTACGTTTACGCTGGTAACCAGGGTAAACATCGGGTTACTAAGCGCAGTCCTGCGCTTAGTAACCCGATGTTTACCCTGGTTCCCCGGGGACTTCAGGATCGTTGGTCGCTGGAGAGCTGTCTGTGTGACAGCTCTCCAGCGACCAAACAGCGATCGCCATCGTTGTCGTATCGCTGCAGTGTCATTTCAGTGTGACGGTACCCTTAGGGCCATTTCAATCGCTACGACGGTACGATTCGTGACGTTCCAGCGATATCGTTACGATATCGCTGTGTCTGACACGCAGCAGCGATCAGGGATCCTGCTGAGAATCGTACGTCGTAGCAGATCGTTTGGAACTTTCTTTAGTCGCTGGATCTCCCGCTGTCATCGCTAGATCGGTGTGTGTGACACCGATCTAGCGATGCGTTCGCTTGTAACCAGGGTAAACATCGGGTTACTAAGCGCAGGGCCGCGCTTAGTAACCCGATGTTTACCCTGGTTACCAGCGTAAATGTAAAAAAAAAAAACAGTACATACTTACATTCCGGTGTCCATCAGGTCCCTTGCCGTCTGCTCCCCGCACTCACTGACTGCCGGCTGTAAAGTGAAAGCAGAGCACAGCGGTGACGTCACCGCTGTGCTGTGCTTTCACTTTACGGCCGGCAGTCAGTGAGTGCGGGAAGCAGACGGCAAGGGACAGACACCGGAATGTAAGTATGTGCTGTTTGTTTTTTTTAATGCTGGTAACCAGGGTAAACATCGGGTTACTAAGCGCGGCCCTGCGCTTAGTAACCTGATGTTTACCCTGGTTACCCGGGGACCTCGGCATCGTTGGTCGCTGGAGAGCTGTCTGTGTGACAGCTCCCCAGCGACCACACTACGATTTACCTACGATCACGGCCAGGTCGTATCGCTGGTCGTGATCGTAGGTAAATCGTATAGTGTGACGGTACCCTTAGTCTTAGATCATTAGCAAAATTGAGAAAAAGATGGGGTGGTAAAAAGAGATGAGATAGGAAATGTAGATTGATACAGAACTGTGGAGAGCTTTTTGTGTGCTAACTGATAAGCTTAGATTGCATTCTGCAGTGGATAGGCAACCAGTGCAATCAGTGGGACAGAGTAGAGACATTGGTGTAACAGTTATCAATGGGGTTGCTAAAGTCTCCCATGATGAGAGTAGCATTGTATAGAGAGACCTGTCAGTCTGTATGTGGAGGGGAAAAGATCGACCTGCCTCTGACTAGTCATTCCAGATTAAATTTTTCAGGCCTGCTTTATAAAGTTTTCAATGAAATGCATTTCAGAGTAAAAGTGTACACAGATCAGGCATTATGAATCTCCTGCCATGTTCCTTTTAACTCCTTCCCGACATGCGCCATACACATACTGCTCTGTGGGAGCTGCATTCCCGCAAAGAGAATATGTATGGTGGGAATATGTATGGGGATTTTTTTAAATCCCCAAATAAAGAAAAAAAAGAAACAAATATGTTTCCAATAAATACATTTATGTAAAAAAAAAATGAAAGTACACATATTTGGTATCACCACACCCTTAACAAACGGCTCTATAAAACTGTCCCACTAGTTAACCCAGTGAACACCGTACGAAAATAAAATAAAAAATGAGGCAAAAAACAATACTTTATCATCATACCGCCGAACAAAAAGTGCAATAATACACAAACAAAAAACAAATGTAAATAAAAATGGTACCGCTGAAAACGTCAACTTGTCCCGCAGAAAAATAGCCACCATACAGCTCTATCCGCAGAAATATAAAAAAGTTATAGCTCTCAGAATAGAACAATGAAAAAATAATTATTTTTTCTATCAAATAGATTTTATAGTGTAAAACTGACCCAAAGATGAAAGCAGCCTTCCCAATTTTACCATACCCATTACCCATTTACCATACCCATTTACGCAAAATGGTATAAAAATAAAACAAAAAGCAATTCCTGAATTGCTGGTTTTTGTTAATTCTGTCTCCCAAAAATCGAAGTAGAAAGCGATCAAAAATATAATATGCCCAAACATGGTACCAATAGAAATGTCAGCTCATCCCTTAAAAAAACATGCCATAGCATGGCTCTGTTGGCTGAAATATGGAAAAAGTATAGCTCTCAAAATATGGTGATGCAAAAACTAGTTTTCACAATAAAAAGAGTCTTTTAACCCCTTCCCGACCCATGACGCCACGTAGGCGTCATGAAAGTCGGTGCCATTCCGACCCATGACGCCTATGCGGCGTCATGGAAAGATCGCGTCCCTGCAGATCGGGTGAAAGGGTTAACTCCCATTTCACCCGATCTGCAGGGACAGGGGGAGTGGTAGTTTAGCCCAGGGGGGGTGGCTTCACCCCCTCGTGGCTACGATCGCTCTGATTGGCTGTTGAAAGTGAAACTGCCAATCAGAGCGATTTGCAATATTTCACCTATTATAACGGGTGAAATATTACAATCCAGCCATGGCCGATGCTGAAATATCATCGGCCATGGCTGGAAATACTAGTGTGCCCCCACCCCACCCCACCGATCGCCCCCCCAGCCCTCCGATCTGGCCGGTACACTGCTCCGGCTCCCCTCCGTCCAGTGCTCCGCTCCCCCCGTGCTCTTGTCCGCTCCCCCCGTGCTCCAATCACCCCCCCGTGCTCCAATCACCCCCCCGCACTCCGATCCACCCCCCCCGGTGCTCCGTTCCACCCCCCCGTGCTCCGTTCCAGCCCCCCCGTGCTCCGTTCCACGCCCCCGTGCTCCGTTCCACCCCTCCCGCACTCCGATTCCCCCCCCCGTGCTCCGATCCCCCCCGTGGTCCCCCCCACCCCATCATACTTACCGATCCAGCCGGGGTCCCGTCCGTCTTCTCCCTGGGCGCCGCCATCTTCCAAAATGGCGGGCGCATGCGCAGTGCGCCCGCCGAATCTGCCGGCCGGCAGATTCGTTCCAAAGTGCATTTTGATCACTGAGATATAATCTATCTCAGTGATCAAAATAAAAAAAATAATAAATGACCCCCCCCCTTTGTCACCCCCATAGGTAGGGACAATAAAAAAATAAAGAAAATTTTTTTTTTCCACTAATGTTAGAATAGGGTTAGGGTTAGGGTTAGGGGTAGGGTTAGGGTTAAGGTTAGGGCTAGGGGTAGGGGTAGGGTTAGGGGTAGGGTTAGGGTTAGGGGTAGGGTTAGGGGTAGGGGTAGGGTTAGGGTTAGGGTTAGGGCTAGGGTTAGGGGTAGGGTTAGGGTTAGGGCTAGGGTTAGGGTTTCGGTATGTGCACACGTATTCTGGTCCTCTGCGGATTTTTCCGCTGCGGATTTGATAAATCCGCAGTGCTAAACCGCTGCGGATTTATGGCGGATTTACCGCGGTTTTTCTGCGCATTTCACTGCGGTTTTACAACTGCGATTTTCTATTTGAGCAGTTGTAAAACCGCTGCGGAATCCGCACAAAGAAGTGACATGCTGCGGAATGTAAACCGCTGCGTTTCCGTGCAGTTTTTCCGCAGCATGGGCACAGCGATTTTTGTTTCCCGTAGGTTTACATTGAACTGTAAACTCATGGGAAACTGCTGCGGATCCGCAGCGTTTTCCGCAGCGTTTGCACATACCTTTAGAATTAGGCTATGTGCACACGGTGCGGATTTGGCTGCGGATCCGCAGCAGTGTTCAATCAGGTTTACAGTACCATGTAAACATATGAAAAACCAAATCCGCTGTGCCCATGGTGCGGAAAATACCGCGCGGAAACGCTGCATTGTATTTTCCGCAGCATGTCAATTCTTTGTGCGGATTCCGCAGCGTTTTACACCTGTTCCTCAATAGGAATCCGCAGGTGAAATCCGCACAAAAAACACTGGAAATCCGCTGAAAATCCGCAGGTAAAACGCAGTGCCTTTTACCCGCGGATTTTTCAAAAATGGTGCGAAAATATCTCACACGAATCCGCAAACGTGGGCACATAGCCTTAGGGTTAGGGTTGGAATTAGGGTTGTGGTTATGGTTAGGGGTGTGTTGGGGTTAGGGTTGTGGTTAGGGGTGTGTTGCGGTTAGGGTTGTGTTTAGGGTTATGGCTACAGTTGGGATTAGGGTTAGGGGTGTGTTGGGGTTAGTGTTGGAGGTAGAATTGAGGGGTTACCACTGTTTAGGCACATCAGGGGTCTCCAAACGCAACATGGCGCCACCATTGATTCCAGCCAATCTCGTATTCAAAAAGTCAAATGGTGCTCCCTCACTTCCGAGCCCTGACGTGTGCCCAAACAGTGGTTTACCCCCACATATGGAGTACCAGCATACTCAGGACAAACTGCGCAACAATTACTGGGGTCCAATTTCTCCTGTTACCCTTGTGAATCAAAAAAAATGCTTGCTAAAACATAATTTTTGAGGAAAGAAAAATGATTTTTTATTTTCACGGCTCTGCGTTGTAAACGTCTGTGAAGCACTTGGGGGTTCAAAGTGCTCACCACATATCTAGATAAGTTCCTTGGGGGGTCTAATTTCTAAAATGGGGTCACTTGTGAGGGTTTCTACTGTTTAGGCACACCAGGGGCTCTGCAAACGCAACGTGACACCCGCAGACCATTCCATCAAAGTCTGCATTTCAAAAGTCACTACTTCCCTTCTGAGCCCCGACGTGTGCCCAAACAGTGGTTTACCCCCACTCATGGGGTATTAGCGTACTCAGGAGAAACTGGACAACAACTTTTGGGGTCCAATTTCTCCTGTAACCCTTGGGAAAATAAAAAATTCTGGGCTAAATAATTATTTTTGAGGAAAGAAAATGTATTTATTATTTTCACGGCTCTGCATTATAAACTTCTATGAAGCACTTGGGGGTTCAAAGTGCTCACCACACATCTAGATAAGTTCCTTTCGGGGTCTAGTTTCCAAAATGGGGTCACTTGTGGGGGGTTTCTACTGTTTAGGCACATCAGGGGCTCTGCAAACGCAACGTGACGCCCGCAGAGCATTCCATCAAAGTCTGCATTTCAAAACGTCACTACTTCAATTCCAAGCCCCGGCATGTGCCCAAACAGTAGTTTACCCCCACATATGGGGTATCACCGTACTCAGGAGAAACTGGACAACAAATATTGGGGTCAAATTTCTCCTGTTACCCTTGGGAAAATTAAAAAATTCTGGGCTAAATAATTATTTTTGAGGAAAGAAAACGTATTTATTATTTTCACGGCTCTGCATTATAAACTTCTATGAAGCACTTGGGGGTTCAAAGTGCTCACCACACATCTAGATAAGTTCCTTTCGGGGTCTAGTTTCCAAAATGGGGTCACTTGTGGGGGGTTTCTACTGTTTAGGCACATCAGGGGCTCTGCAAACGCAACGTGACGCCCGCAGAGCATTCCATCAAAGTCTGCATTTCAAAACGTCACTACTTCAATTCCAAGCCCCGGCATGTGCCCAAACAGTAGTTTACCCCCACATATGGGGTATCACCGTATTCAGGAGAAACTGGACAACAACTTTTGGGGTCAAATTTCTCCTGTTACCCTTGGGAAAATAAAAAATTGCAGGCTAAAAGATCATTTTTGAGAAAATAATTTTTTTTTTTCATGGCTCTGCGTTATAAACTTCTGTGAAGCACTTGGGGGTTCAAAGTCCTCACCACACATGTAGATTAGTTCCTTTGGGGGTCTAGTTTCCAAAATGGTGTCATTTCTGGGGGATCTCCAATGTTTAGGCACACAGGGGCTCTCCAAACGTGACATGGTGTCCGCTAATGATTGGAGCTAATTTTCCATTTAAAAAGCCAAATGGCGTGCCATCCCTTCCGAGCCCTGCCGTGCGCCCAAACAGTGGTTTACCCCCACATATGGGGTATCTGCGTACTCAAGACAAACAGGACAACAATATTTGGGGTCCAATTTCTCCTATTATCCTTGGCAAAATAGGAAATTCCAGGCTAAAAAATCATTTTTGAGGAAAGAAAAATTATTTTTTATTTTCATGGCTCTGCGTTATAAACTTCTGTGAAGCACCTGGGGGTTTAAAGTGCTCAATATGCATCTAGATAAGTTCCTTGGGGGGTCTAGTTTCCAAAATGGGGTCACTTGTGGGGGAGCTCCAATGTTTAGGCACACAGGGGCTCTCCAAACGCGACATGGTGTCCGCTAACAATTGGAGCTAATTTTCCATTCAAAAAGTCAAATGGCGCGCCTTCCCTTCCGAGCCCTGCCGAGTGCCCAAACAGTGGTTTACCCCCACATATGAGGTATCGACGTACTCGGGAGAAATTGCCCAACAAATTTTATGATCCATTTTACCCTACTGCCCATGTGAAAATGAAAAAATTGAGGCGAAAAGAATTTTTTTGTGAAAAAAAAGTACTTTTTCATTTTTACAGATCAATTTGTGAAGCACCTGAGGGTTGAAAGTGCTCACTAGGCATTTAAATAAGTTCCTTGGGGGGTCTAGTTTCCAAAATGGGGTCACTTGTGGGGGAGCGCCAATGTTTAGGCACACAGGAGCTCTCCAAACGCGACATGGTGTCCGCTAACGATGGAAATAATTTTTCATTCAAAAAGTCAAATGGCGCGCCTTCCCTT
The DNA here is from genome assembly GCF_032444005.1 of Ranitomeya imitator. Lineage (NCBI taxonomy): Eukaryota > Metazoa > Chordata > Amphibia > Anura > Dendrobatidae > Ranitomeya > Ranitomeya imitator. The sequence goes on along the minus strand of NC_091285.1, from coordinate 155,962,541 downwards.
CCGAGCCTTACCATGTGCCCAAACAGTGGTTTACCCCCACATGTGAGGTATTGGTGTACTCAGGAGAAATTGCCCAACACATTTTAGGATCCATTTTATCCTGTTGCCCATGTGAAAATGAAAAAATTGAGGCTAAAAGAATTTTTTTGTGAAAAAAAAGTACTTTTTCATTTTTACGGATTAATTTGTGAAGCACCTGGGGGTTCAAAGTGCTCACTATGCATCTAGATAAGTTCCTTGGGGCGTCTAGTTTCCAAAATGGGGTCACTTGTGGGGGAGCTCCAATTTTTAGGCACACGGGGGCTCTCCAAACGTGACATGGTGTCCGCTAAAGAGTGGAGCCAATTTTTGATTCAAAAAGTCAAATGGCGCTCCTTCCCTTCCAAGCCCTGCCGTGCGCCCAAACAGTGGTTTACCCCCACATATGAGGTATCAGCGTACTCAGGACAAATTGGACAACAACTTTCGTGGTTCAGTTTCTCCTTTTACCATTGGGAAAATAAAAAAATTGTTGCTAAATGATAATTTTTGTGACTAAAAAGTTAAATGTTCATTTTTTCCTTCCATGTTGCTTCTGCTGCTGTGAAGCACCTGAAGGGTTAATAAACTTCTTGAATGTGGTTTTGAGTACCTTGAGGGGTGCAGTTTTTAGAATGGTGTCACTTTTGGGTATTTTCAGCCATATAGACCCCTCAAACTGACTTCAAATGTGAGGTGGTCCCTAAAAAAAATGGTTTTGTAAATTTCGTTGTAAAAATGACAAATCGCTGGTCAAATTTTAACCCTTATAACTTCCTAACAAAAAAAAATTTTGTTTCCAAAATTGTGCTGATGTAAAGTAAACATGTGGGAAATGTTATTTATTAACTATTTTGTGTCACATATCTCTCTGGTTTAACAGAATAAAAATTCAAAATGTGAAAATTGCGAAATTTTCAAAATTTTCGCCAAATTTCCGTTTTTATCACAAATAAACGCAGAATTTATTGGCCTAAATTTACCACTAACATGAAGCCCAATATGTCACGAAAAAACAATCTCAGAACCGCTAGGATCCGTTGAAGCGTTCCTGAGTTATTACCTCATAAATGGACACTGGTCAGAATTGCAAAAAACGGCAAGGTCTTTAAGGTCAAAATAGGCTGGGTCATGAAGGGGTTAATGTGTGACAGCTGTCAAGCATAAAAACCCAATTATACATTTGGTATTGCAAGAATCGCACCAACCCGAATCATATAGTTGCCTAATCACTTATGCCCCATGAGGAACGGTGAAAAAAATAAACAGAATCAATTCTTTACATTCATCTTTCATTCTGCCTCCTAAAGATCGCAGTAAGGCTCGGTGCACATTTATCCTGGGCTCTACGCTCACTGCTTACACTGGGGTTTCCATGTAAATCTCTGAAATATGTGATTCAGACAGAACCCCTGGTGGAAGATTCACTATAATGAGGCAGATGGAAGCGCTGTGGATACCTGTGATCCGCATGTGTCCATCTTTTTAGGAATGCATAAAAATGCCATCGGCCACAGTTTGTACTCTTCTGAAAAGAAGAACACCGCTGAACAGAGACCACACGAAGTTCATAGTAACTCTGCTGCCTAATTATAGTGAATGGATCCATCAGGGGGTTTCATCTGTCACATCACGTGGAGATTTAGATGGAAACCCTGATGTAAGTGCTTAGCGTAGAGCACTGGATAAATGTGATCCCTAACGTAATCTGAAATGTTCCAAATAAAAGCTTCAAGTCAATCCACACAAAAAAGCAAGTCCCCACTTAGGTCCATCATCTGTTAACAGAAATATAGGGGGCTTCCACGTTACTGGTAACACAAAGGCTCTGGAAAAACAAAATGGCTGCTCACCCCTCAAAAGAAATTCAGCAAATTCTCCACTCACAAACTAAAATGACCCTCTCCCTTCTGAGCCCCAGTGTGCCTAAACCACATTTAGCGCCCACATGTTTGACATTTCTGTAGTGATGAGAGCCCACCTAACAGGTCCATGTCTCTAGAAACAATAGCTGGGCATAAGGTACTGGGCACTACAACATACTGGTTACTAGGGTTGAGCGAAACGGATTGGACAAATTAAAAAATCGCCGACTTTCGGCAAATTTGGGTTTCATGAAACCCGACCCAATCCTAGTGTGGGAGCGGCCATGAGGTCGGCGATCTTCGCGCCAAAGTCGCATTGGCGTTCAGCGCCATTTTTCAGCCAATGATGGAGGATGCAGAGTATGGGCAGCGTAATCACATAGGTCTCGGTCACCACCATCTTAGAGAAGGGCGGGACAGTGATTGGCTAGCTTTCTGCAGCGTCACAGGGGCTATAAAGGGGCGTGCACGCCGACCGCCATCTTAATTCTGCCGATATTAGCATAGGGAGAGGTTGCTGCAGCTTCATCAGAAGAAGGGATATAGTTAGGGAGGGAAGATTAACCCCCAAACTGCTTGTGCTGTAGCGATTTCCACTGTCCAACACCACCATTGTTTTGCAGGGACAATGGAGGCTATATTTTTGTGCATCAGCTCTGTAGCTTATTAGGCTGCCTTAGAAAGCTCCCTGATAGCTGCATTGCTGTTTGCACGCTGCTGTGCAAACCGACTGCTTTTTTAAAAGCAAAAATCCTGTTGCTCCTTTCTGCACAGTTATCTTGTTTATTTGTTCACCCCACACTTTTGTGTGCAGCAGTCTTTTTTATTGCTGCCATACTTGTCCTGAGATCATTGTAGGGAGATTGAAATTGTACTACAGTCCTTGTATTTTTTCATATATATTCCAGCCACTTTCTGCCGCTTACATTGTGTTGTTTCATGCACAAGGCCTGAGTTTTGGTTCAGTCTCCCAAAAAAAGGGAGATTTAAATTCTCACAAAGTGGATATACCTCAGTCCTGTTAGTTTGTGGTATATCAGCCAGCCACTTTCTGCCACGTACATAGTGTTGTTTTATACACAGGGTCTGAGTTTTGGTTCAGTCTCCCAAAAAAAAGGGCGATTTAAATTCTCACAAAGTGGACATACCTCAGTCCTGTTAGTTTGTGGTATATCAGCCAGCCACTTTCTGCCACTTACATAGTGTTGTTTTATACACAGGGCCTGAGTTTTGGTTCAGTCTCCCCAAAAAAAGGGAGATTTAAATTCTCAACAACTTTATATACACCTTCTACCTTGTTTTACAATACCATATAGCGGTTGTTATTTTGGTTAGATTTTCCAAAAAATGAGGAAGTCTGGTGGAAGAGGCCGTGGGCAGAGGTTGCCAGCTGGTACTGATGGTGGTGGTTTTGGTGGTGCATCTGATGGTAGTGCCAAAAGCACAATAGCACCAAAGGCTGGAGGTGTTGAGCCAGCGTCATCGTCTGGCTACACAAGGCCTTGAAGGTTCTCTTATCTGGGAGTAGGAAAACAGCTTTTAAAGCCGGAGCAGCAGGAAAAAGTTTTGGCTTTCCTTGCTGACTCAGCCCCTAGCTCTTTCGCCTCCTCTTCAGAAAGTTCCAAATATAAAAGCAGCGAGTCGTCAGTGGATGCTCCCGGTCAGGAACAAGACGTTTCCTTTTGTCCTTCACCCAAACCAAAAGTGAAGGATGCGTCAGGCGACACTACAGGATACTCCATGGAGCTCTTTACACCTACCGTGCCTGGGTTAGAAAGGAAAATTGTTAACTGCCCATTACAAGATGAATCGGACATGGAGTGCACTGATGCACAGCCACAGCTAGATTATTATGCTGTTCCATTGACTCAGATCACTACATTGCCCTCTCAGTGTACTGAGCCAGAATCTGACCCTGATGAGACTATGGTGCCCCATCCCGAACGCTATAGCACCTTACATGGTGACACAGAAGAAGGTGCACATGACATTGAAGAGGAGGTGATAGATGACCCAGTTGTTGACCCAGATTGGCAGCCATTGGGGGAAGAGGGTGCCGCTGCCAGTAGCTCAGAAGCGGAGGAGGATGATCCGCAGCAGCCATCTACATCGCAACAGCTGTCATCTGGCAGGCCCGTATCAGGCCAAACACGTTTGACAAAAAGAAAAACAGTTTTAGGAGAGCGTGGCCATCCGGTGAAAGTAGCACAGCGTGCAATGCCTGAAAAGGTTTTCCATAGTTGGAAGAGTGCAGTGTGGCAATTTTTTAACCAAGATCCGAATGATCTGTCAAAAGTTATCTGTAAGAAATGCTCAAAGACCTTTAGCAGAGGGAAGAATCTTCAAAATTTAAATACAACGTGCATGCTTAGACATTTAACCAGCATGCACTTACAAGCCTGGACTAACTACCAAACGTCCCGTAACGTTGGTGCATCTGCTCAGAATGAAGGTAGTCAGCAACGTCACATTGCTTCCCTCACTGCAAGCCCACCGGTTAGAACACCACCAGCAGCAAAAGTGGAGGTATCGTTGCAAGGCCAAATCTGTCAGGGAATCACAAGGTTCTTGGTAGGAAACAATGTATGTAGGCCAACATCAAGAATACCATCACCAACCCTCTCAAAATCCGCCATGTCCACCACCACCCCCGCTAGTTCCACCATATGCAGCTCTCCAGTCCAGCTCACCCTACAAGAGACTCTCGTTAGGAAAAGAAAGTGTAATGTGCTGCTTCAGTGCAGTATAGAGCAATGTCCACCAGGGGGTGCTGGATAAGGAAAGGAGGCTGCACACACAGCGCAGCAACACTGAGCAACAACACAGGTGTCACAGGTAATGAAAGGGACATGAAACAAGCCAAGGTCATACACGGAGATAGCAGCGCGGTACAGAAGAGGCGAGCAGAGAATCGTCGGGGACAAGCAAGACGTCAGAACCTACCGGGAACGTGGTAACCAAAACGTGAGACGGAGACGGAGTCGGAGTACAGGCCAGAGGTCAGAACAAGTCATAAACGGGTGTAGGCAGTCAGAGGCAAACAGGAACACAATAACAGGGATCAGGTCAGGAGCTCAAACCGTGCAGCATGAACTATAGCTGACACTGGCCCAATGGCTGCAGAGGACTTAAATAGCTCAGCCAGCTCCAGGGTGAGGCAAAGAGGATAACTCCCACATGACCAGTCCAGAGACAAGAGAGCTGAACATAATCTCAGAACTGGATCATGACAGTACCCCCCTCTCAATGGGGGGCCACTGGACCCCCAGGCTTCTCTGGATAACGAGCATGAAAGGCCCGGACCAGCCGATCTGCATGGACCAAACGCGCTGGCACCCACGACCGGTCCTCAGGACCGTAACCCCTCCAATGGACCAAGTACTGCAGTGAACGGCGGAGCATACGAGAATCCACCACCCGTTCCACCTCATACTCGGTCTGGCCATCATCCACAACAGGCGGAGGGTGCGCGGGAGACTCACCTGAGGAAGGCACTGATGGCTTCAGAAGCACCTTATGGAATACATTGGGGATCCGCAACGACGGAGGCAAGCATAGACGGAAGGACACAGGATTAACCACTTCCAAAATTTCATAAGGGCCAATAAACTTGGGACCCAGCTTAGCAGAGGGAATCCTCCATCTAATATTCTTAGTGGATAACCATACCTTATCCCCCAGCTGGTAAGTCGGCACCACAGAACGTCGTTTATCGGCAAAAAATTTATACTTGCCCTGAGCCTCCCCAATGTTTCTCTGAACCTCCCTCCAGATCTCTCCTAACCGCAGAAAGGCTGAATCAGCCCCTGGACACCCCGAATCCAGCCGGGAAAACTCACCAAAGTGAGGGTGAAACCCATTGTTGCAAAAGAACGGGGACGTACCAGTGGACTGATTGACACGATTATTAAAAGCAAATTCCGCCATGGGTAACGCAGAGCACCAATCATCCTGTCTGGACATAGCAAGACATCGCAATATCTGCTCCAAAGACTGATTGGTCCTCTCAGTCTGACCGTTGGTCTCGGGATGGTAGGCCGAAAAAAAAAGGACAGACTGATACCCAGCCTTTTACAAAAAGCCCTCCAAAATTTTGCCACAAATTGCACTTCTCTATCAGACACCACACTGACAGGCACACCATGCAACCGGACCACATGCTCCATGAATAGTTTTGATAGTGTCTCAGCATTAGGGAGACCCGCTAAAGGTACAAAATGTGCCTGCTTACTGAACCTATCAACAACTACCCAGATAACGGTTTTGCCATGAGAGTGGGGAAGATCAGTGATAAAATCCATGGACAGGTGAGTCCATGGTCTATCTGGAATTGGCAGTGGTACCAATTCCCCGGCTGGCCGGTAACAGGAGGTTTTAGCGCGAGCACAAGTTTCACAGGAAGACACAAACCCAATGACGTCAGAAGCCAACGAAGGCCACCAAAACAGCCTAGTGATGGCTTTACGTGTGGCCGAGATTCCAAGATGCCCACTAAGAGCCGAGTCATGGAACTCCCGAAGCACCCTTAACCGATACTGGACAGGTACAAAGAGCTTATCATTGGGTACGGACGAGGGAGCAAGAGATTGGGCTTCACGAATCTCTCGCTCCAATACTGATGACACCGCAGCCACCACCACTCCGCGCTGGAGAATGGAGGAAGGAGGTTCAGGTGGTGAAACTGGGTCCAAACTATGAGATAAGGCATCAGCCTTCACATTCTTGGACCCTGGTCTGAAAGTAATAGAAAACTGAAATCGGGAAAAGAAAAGTGACCACCTAGCTTGTCTCGGGGTCAACCGTTTGGCAGATTCGATGTAAGACAGATTCTTGTGATCAGTAATGACAGTAATATGATGGGCAGCTCCATCCAAAAAATGCCTCCATTCTTCAAATGCTAATTTAATGGCCAACAGCTCCCGATTACCCACATCATAATTCCTCTCAGCAGAGGAAAATTTTCTCGAAAAGAAGGCACAAGGTCTTAAGTTAGTCAACGTGGTGGGCCCTTGGGATAACACAGCCCCTACTCCCACCTCCGAGGCGTCCACCTCTACGATAAATGGTTTAGACAAATCTGGTTGAACCAGTACAGGAGCAGTCATGAAACAATTCTTCAAAGAAGAAAATGCCCCCAAAGCTGCAGTTGACCAGTTTTTGAGATCTGCCCCCTTACGAGTTAAATCTGTGAGGGGTTTGACCACCTGAGAAAACCCCTTAATAAATTTTCTATAATAATTAGCGAAACCCAGAAAACGCTGAAGACCCTTGAGATCTCTGGGTTGCACCCAATCCACAATAGCCTGTACCTTCCTAGGGTCCATACGAAACCCCTTAGCGGACAAAATGACCCCTAGAAAGGCTAATTCCTGAGCAAAAAATGAACATTTCTCTGGTTTAGCAAATAGTGAGTTCTCCCTAAGCCTCAGAAGAACTGCACGGAGGTGGTCCATGTGACTCTGTTTGTCGGAAGAATATATGAGGATGTCATCCAAATAAATTACCATAAAACGCCCAATAAAATCTGAGAAAACATGATTCATGAAATTCTGAAACACTGCTGGTGCGTTAGTCAGGCCAAAGGGCATAACCAAATTCTCAAACAAACCTTCAGAGGTGAGAAAAGCAGTTTTCCATTCATCCCCCTCCCGCATACGGATGAGATTGTATGCCCCTTGAGGTCCAACTTAGAGAACCACCTGGCCCCCGACAATTGGTTATACAAATCGGGGATAAGTGGGAGAGGATAAGTATTTCTTATGGTGATTTTATTAAGTTCTCGAAAATCGAGGCATGGGCGTAAACCACCATCCTTTTTCTTCACGAAAAAGAACCCCGCAGCCACAGGAGAGACAGATGGCCGAATGTGCCCTTTGCGGAGACTATCGGAGATATACTCCTTCATGGCAGCCCGCTCAGGTGCAGAGAGATTGTACAGACGGGCTTTGGGCAATTTGGCACCAGGAACAAGATCAACAGCACAATCGAATGGGCGGTGTGGTGGCAGAACCTCAGCCTCCTTTTCGGAGAACACATCCTCAAAGTCCTACAGGTACTCCGGAATACCCTCCAGACTGACGGATGACACAGATACAGAAGCAAGACATTTCTTAGAACAATTGGGACCCCATTTAACAATGTCCCGGGATTCCCAGTTTATAACAGGATTATGTGATTGCAACCAGGGAAGCCCCAACACCAGTCCCGCAGGCAGATTGTCCATAACAAAACATGAAATACGTTCTTGGTGTAAAGCACTCACTTTAAGGAGAAACTCTTCAGAAATCATTTTGATGACATTCTTAGCCAGTGGTGTTTTGTCAATGGCAACAACATGAATAGGAGTCTCCAGCCTAACTGTCCCTAACTTACACCTGGACACCAAGTCAGAGTTAATAAAGTTCATGGACGACCCGCTATCCACGAAGGCAGAAGTGGACACGGAGCCACTCCCACAACAAAGTTCCACTTCCAACAAAATTTTTGAAAATGCCAAAAAAGGTACCTGAGAGTCGGGGTGACTACCACGACAATCACCCAGACTCAGCCGCTTGTAGGTTGGTGGACAGGAGGAGCAGTCTTTTTTCCAATGTCCAGGATCTCCACAGTAGAAACACAACTTTGCTTAAAACCGTCGTCTCCTCTCCTTCTCCTTGAGATTGGCGACTCCCACCTCCATAGGTTCAGATGGGGATGAAACAGGACCAGCAGGAAAAAACGGACCTTTACGCTGTGCAATACCTCTCTCCCTCAGCCTCCGATCCATGTGGATAGCCTGAGTCATGGTCTCCTCCAATGAGCTGGGAGGTGGATGAAAGGCCAGAGCATCCTTCAGGTAATCCGCCAGTCCACTCCTGAACAGACATCTAAGCGCATAGTCATCCCAGGACACCTCAGTGGACCATCGGTGTAACTCAGAGCTGTACCACTGGGCTGAGCGCTCCCCCTGAACCAGACCCATAATAGTGTCCTCTGCCAACTTGACATGGTCCGGTTCGTCATAGATAAGTCCTAGGGCCTCAAAGAACCTATCTACTGACATGCGTTCAGGAGCAGTGAGGGGCAGTGAGAAAGCCCAAGACTGAGGACCCTGCCTAAGTAAGGAAATAATAACCCCTACCCGCTGAGTCTCATTCCCAGACGATAGAGGTCTAAGGGAAAACAATAACTTACAGCTTTCCCTGAACAGCTGAAATTTACCTTTTTCACCAGAAAAAGTGTCAGGAAGCTGAACCAAGGGTTCGGCAGAATGCAAAGCAACATCTACAGACTCACCAGGTTGACTAACAGCAAGGGGGGTGGTTCCCTGCATGGTCAGAACAGTCTCGCACCATCTGTGCCAAACTGGACACTTGATCCACCAGGTTGCAAAGCGGATCCATGACTAGAGAAAAAAAAATGACAAAATCCCCTTTAAATGTTTGGTCAGCTATAATGTAATGTGCTGCTGCAGTGCAGTATAGAGCAATCTCCACCAGGGGGTGCTGGATAAGGAAAGGAGGCTGCACACACAGCGCAGCAACACTGAGCAACAACACAGGTGTCACAGGTAATGAAAGGGACATGAAACAAGCCAAGGTCATACATGGAGATAGCAGTGTGGTACAGAAGGGGCGAGCAGAGAATCGTCGGGGACAAGCAAGACGTCAGAACCTACCGGGAACGTGGTAACCAAAACGTGAGACGGAGACGGAGTCGGAGTACAGGCCAGAGGTCAGAACAAGTCATAAACGGGTGTAGGCAGTCAGAGGCAAACAGGAACACAATAACAGGGATCAGGTCAGGAGCTCAAACGGTGCAGCATGAACTATAGCTGACACTGGCCCACTGGCTGCAGAGGACTTAAATAGCCCAGCCAGCTCCAGGGTGAGGCAGAGAGGATAACTCCCACATGACCAGTACAGAGACAAGAGAGCTGAACATAATCTCAGATCTGGATCATGACAGAAAGTACTCATCCTCTCATCTGCGTACACAGGGTTTGAACGCCCACATTGCTAGACTAATTTCGTTAGAGATGATGCCCTACCGGTTGGTTGAAAGCGAAGCTTTCAAAAACCTGATGGCCTACGCAGTACCAAGCTATGACCTACCCAGTTGGCACTTCTTTGCGAGAAAAGCCATCCCAGGCCTCCATCAGCATGTCAAAGACCGCATTGTCTATGCACTGTGGCAATCAGTCAGTGGAAAGGTGCACCTCATAACAGATGAATGGACCAGTAGGCATGGTGTTGTGAATTCTGCTCTTGGGTTCCCTCCAGTGGTTGTTGGTGGGAATGCAGTTGTCTCTGACTCGAAGTCCTGGCCAGGTTTATCGGATAATTACAATTCTGACTGGGATATTTAGGTGTGCAGGATCCTTTAGCCCTTGCCAGTTGTCAATGTTTCTTTGGAAGTGTTGGATCTCTGCCTGGCCTCTCCTGCTTATCTGCCAGTTCAGCAAAGATAAGTGTCTGTTTCTTTTCCTGTGGCACACATGCAGTGGGCTTATTTTCAGTACTGTTCGTTTGTTTTTCTTTTGTCCAGATTAGACTGTGTCTGTGTTTTCTCAGTCTGGTTGGGTTCACTGGAGTTGCAGATATACGCTCCTACATCTTTAGTTAGATGTAGGAAGTTTTTTGTATATTCTGCTGTGGATTTTTTGAAGGGTTTTAATACTGACCGCACAGAACTCTGTCCTATTCTGTCCTATCTAGCTAGAGTGGCCTCCTGTGCTAAATCCTGTTTTTTCTGCCTGTGTATGTTTTTTCCTCCCCGACTCACTGCCAATATTTGTGGGGGCTGTCTATCCTTTGGGGATTTTCTCTGAGGCAAGATAGTATTCCGATTTCCATCTTTAGGGGTATTTTAGTCCTCCGCCTGTGACGAGGTGTCTAGGTGTGTTAGGTACACTACACGGCTACTTCTATTTGCGGTGTTAAGTTCAGGGTTGCAGTCAGTATAGTGGCCACTTTCTCCAGTGAAAGTTCTCATGCAGCTCCAAGGTCACCGGATCATAACAGTACAACTGGCCAACAATGAGTTAAATGCATCTCAGAAGAAGGGAAGGAAGATCTTGAGCCATTTTTTTTTCTCCAGTCTGTTTTGTGTTCTCTTCCCTCTTAATATCTGGGTGGCTGAGGAGCCTGGTGCAAGCATGAATGTTCAGGAATTAGCTTCTCGTGTAGACCAGCTTGCTGCTAGGGTGCAAGGTATTTCTGATTATATTGTTCAGACTCCTGCTTTAGAACCGAAGATTCCTACTCCTGATTTGTTTTCTGGTGACAGGTCTAAATTTTTCAGTTTTAAAAACAACTGTAAACTGTCTTTTGACCTGAGACCTCGATCCTCTGGTGATTCCATTCAGCAGGTAAAAATCGTAATCTCCCTGCTGCGTGGCGACCCGCAGGATTGGGCGTTTTCCCTGGAATCTGGGAATCCGGCTTTGCTTAATATTGACTCCTTTTTTCAGGTTTTAGGACTATTATATGATGAACCTGATTCTGTGGATCAAGCTGAGAAGACCTTGTTGGCCCTGTCTCAGGGTCAACAGGCGGCAGAATTGTATTGTCAGAAATTCAGAAAATGGTCTGCATTGACTAAATGGAATAATGATGCTTTGGCGGCAATTTTCAGAAGGGGGGCTTTCTGAATCCATTAAGGATGTTATGGTGGGGTTTCCCACGCCTTCCGGTCTGAGTGATTCTATTTCTCTGGCCATTCAGATTGACCGACGCCTGCGGGAGCGCAGAACTGTTCGCGCTGTGGCGTTATCCTCAGAGCAAATTTCTGAGCCTATGCAATGTGATAGAATTCTGTCTAGAACGGAACGACAAGGTTTCAGACGTCAAAATAGGTTGTGTTATTATTGTGGCGACGCTTCTCATGTCATTTCTGTCTGCCCTAAGCGGACAAAGAGGATCGCCAGTTCAATTACCATCAGTACTGTACAACCTAAATTTCTGTTATCTGTGTCCTTGATCTGCTCATTGTCATCATTTTCTGTCATAGCGTTTGTGGATTCAGGCGCCGTCTTGAATTTAATGGATTTTGAGTTTGCCAAGCGTTGTGGTTTTCCCTTGCAGCCTTTGCAGAACTCTATTCCTTTGAGGGGCATTGATGCTACACCCTTGGCTAGAAATAAGCCCCAGTTTTGGACACAGGTAACCATGCGCATGGCGCTAGCCCTTCAGGAAGATTGTCGATTTCTGGTGTTGCATAACTTGCATGATGTTATCATGCTGGGTTTTCCATGGTTGCAGGTACATAATCCTGTGTTGGACTGGAAGTCCATGTCTGTGACTAGTTGAGGTTGTCAGGGGTTTCATAATGATGTTCCTTTGATGTCAATCTCCTCTTCTTCACCTTCTCAGATTCCATAGTTTTTGTCTGATTTTCAGGATGTATTCGATGAGCCCAAGTCCAGTTTTCTTCCACCGCACAGGGACTGTGATTGTGCTATTGACTTGATTCCAGGCTGTAAGTTTCCTAAGGGTCGACTTTTAAATCTATCTGTGCCTGTACATACCGCCATGCGGAGCTATATTAAGGAGTCTTTGGAGAAAAGGCATATTCGGCCATCTTCTTCACCGTTGGTAGCGGGGTTCTTTTTTGTTGCTAAAAAAGATGGTTCCTTGAGACCCTGTACAGATTATACCCTTTACCTTTGCTTTCCGATTTGTTTGCTAAGATTAAGGGAGCTAGTTGGTTTACCAAGATTGACCTTCGAGGGGCATATAATCTTGTTCGTATTAAGCAGGGTGATGAATGGAAAACTGCGTTTAACACGCCCGAAGGCCATTTTGAATACCTTGTGATGCCATTCGGACTCTTTAATGCTCCATCTGTTTTTCAGTCCTTCATGCATGATATCTTCCGGACTTATCTTGATAAATTCTTGATTGTATATTTGGACGATATTTTGATTTTTTCCGATGATTGGGAGTCTCATGTGCAACAGGTCAGGATGGTATTTCAGATCCTTTGTGACAATGCCCTGTTTGTGAAAGGGTCTAAGTGTCTCTTTGGGGTGCAGAAAGTCTCTTTTTTGGGCTTCATTTTTTCTCCTTCGTCTATAGAGATGGATCCGGTTAAGGTTCAGGCCATTCATGATTGGATTCAGCCCACATCCGCGAAGAGCCTTCAGAAATTTTTGGGTTTTGCAAATTTTTATCGCCGTTTCATTGCTAATTTTTCCAGCGTGGTTAAACCCTTGACCGATTTGACGAAGAAGGGCGCTGATGTGGCGAATTGGTCCTCTGTGGCTGTCTCTGCCTTTCAGGAGCTTAAACGTCGATTTACTTCTGCTCCAGTGTTGTGCCAACCGGATGTTTCTCTTCCGTTTCAGGTTGAGGTTGACGCTTCTGAGATTGGGGCAGGGGCCGTTTTCTCTCAGAGGGATCCTGTTGGTTCCTTAATGAAACCGTGTGCCTTCTTTTCTCGTAAGTTTTCGCCTGCTGAATGCAATTATGATGTCGGCAATCGGGAGTTGTTGGCTATGAAGTGGGCGTTTGAGGAGTGGCGACATTGGCTTGAGGGAGCTAAGCACCGTATTGTGGTCTTGACCGATCATAAGAATTTGATTTACCTCGAGTCTGCTAAACGGCTGAATCCTAGACAGGCTCGATGGTCCTTGTTTTTTTTTCCCGTTTTGATTTTGTGGTCTCGTATCTTCCGGGTTCTAAGAATATTAAGGCTGATGCCCTCTCTAGGAGTTTTTTGCCTGATTCTCCTTAGGTCTTAGAGCCGGTCGGTATTCTGAAAGAGGGGTTGGTCCTTTCTGCCATTTCTCCTGATTTACGATGGGTTCTTCAGGAATTTCAGGTTGACAAACCTGACCGCTGTCCTGTGGGGAAATTGTTTGTTCCTGACAGATGGACTAGTAGAGTGATTTCTGAGGTTCACTGTTCTGTGTTGGCCGGTCATCCTGGCATTTTTGGTACCAGAGATTTGGTTGGTAGGTCCTTTTGGTGGCCTTCATTGTCACGTGATGTGCGTTCTTTTGTGCAGTCCTGTGGGACTTGTGCGCGGGCCAAGCCTTGTTGCTTCCGTGCTAGTGGGTTGCTTTTGCCATTGCCAGTCCCTGAGAGGCCCTGGACGCATATTTCGATGGATTTTATTTCTGATCTTCCGGTCTCCCAGAAGATGTCTGTTATCTGGGTTGTTTGTGACCGGTTCTCTAAGATGGTTCATTTGGTGCCCTTACCTAAATTGCCTTCCTCTTCTGATTTGGTTCCGTTGTTCTTTCAGCATGTGGTTTGTTTGCATGGTATTCCGGAGAATATTGTTTCTGACAGAGGTTCCCAGTTTGTTTCTAGGTTTTGGCGGGCCTTTTGTGCTAGGCTGGGCATTTATTTGTCTTTTTCTTCTGCATTTCATCCTCAGACAAATGGCTAGACCGAGCGTACTAATCAGACCTTGGAGACTTATTTGAGATGCTTTGTGTCTGCTGATCAGGATGATTGGGTGGCCTTCTTGCCATTGGCTGAGTTTGCCCTTAATAATCGGGCTAGTTCTGCTACCTTGGTTTCACCTTTCTTTTGTAATTTGGGTTTTCATCCTCGTTTTTCTTCTGGGCAGGTTGAGCCTTCTGACTGTCCTGGTGTGGATTCTGTGGTGGACAGGTTGCAGCAGATTTGGTCTCATGTGGTGGACAAGTTGGTGTTGTCTCAAGAGGAGGCTCAACGTTTTGCTAATCGTCGTCGGTGTGTTGGTTCCCGGCTTCGGGTTGGGGATCTGGTCTGGTTGTCTTCCCGTCATGTTCCTATGAAGGTTTCTTCTCCTAAGTTTAAACCTCAGTTTATTGGTCCTTATAGGATTTCTGAGATTATTAATCCGGTGTCTTTTCGACTGGTGCTTCTGGCCTCTTTTACTATCCATAATGGCTTCCATAGATCTTTGTTGCGGAAATATGTGGAGCCCGTTGTTCCCTCTGCTGATCCTCCGGCCCCTGTGTTGGTTGATGGGGAGTTGGAATATGTTGTTGAGAAGATTTTGGATTCCCGTTTTTCGAGGCGGAAGCTTCAGTACCTGGTCAAATGGAAGGGTTATGGCCAGAAGGATAATTCTTGGGTTTTTGCCTCTGATGTCCATGCTGCTGATTTGGTCCGTGCCTTTCATCTGGCTCGTCCTGATCATCGTGGGGGCCCTTGTGAGGGTTCGGTGACCCCTCTTCAAGGGGGTGGTACTGTTGTGAATTCTGCTCTTGGGTTCCCTCCAGTGGTTGTTGGTGGGAATGCAGTTGTCTCTGACTCGCAGTCCTGGCCAGGTGTATTGGATAATTACAATTCTGACTGGGATATTTAGGTGTGCAGGATCCTTTAGCCCTTGCCAGTTGTCAATGTTTCTTTGGAAGTGTTGGATCTCTGCCTGGCCTCTCCTGCTTATCTGCCAGTTCAGCAAAGATAAGTGTCTGTTTCTTTTCCTATGGCACACATGCAGTGTGCTTATTTTCAGTACTGTTCGTTTGTTTTTCTTTTGTCCAGATTAGACTGTGTCTGTGTTTTCTCAGTCTGGTTGGGTTCACTGGAGTTGCAGACATACGCTCCTACATCTTTAGTTATATGTAGGAAGTTTTTTGTATATTCTCCTGTGGATCTTTTGAAGGGTTTTAATACTGACCGCACAGAACTCTGTCCTATTCTGTCCTATCTAGCTAGAGTGGCCTCCTGTGCTAAATCCTGTTTTTTCTGCCTGTGTATGTTTTTCCTCTCCGACTCACTGCCAATATTTGTGGGGGGCTGTCTATCCTTTGGGGATTTTCTCTGAGGCAAGATAGTATTCCGATTTCCATCTTTAGGGGTATTTTAGTCCTCCGGCTGTGACGAGGTGTCTAGGTGTGTTAGGTACACTCCACGGCTACTTCTATTTGCGGTGTTAAGTTCAGGGTTGCGGTCAGTATAGTGGCCGCTTTCTCCAGTGAAAGTTCTCATGCAGCTCCAAGGTCACCGGATCATAACAGCATGGCCAGGGACATTACGTGATGGTTCTCACACGAGCCGTAGGGGGCAACAAGGCAGAGGTGTTAGAGTTGCACAAATCCGAAGTGGCGTTGGATAGAGGAGTTTCATGACCAGGTTGTGGAGTGATTTAGCAATCACCGCTGACACAACAGGTACTGCTGCATCGATTCAAAGTGACAGGAGACAGCATTTGTCCAGTAAGGTTATGAACTACTTTTCCTCCCTTATCGATGTTCTTCCTCACAGGTCATTCCCCTTTGATTACTGGCCATCTAAAATAGACACCTGGCCTGAATTGGCAGAATATGCATTACAGGAGCTCGCTTGCCCTGCTCCTAGTGTGCTATCAGAAAGAGTCTGCTGGTTCAATTCTTACCGAAAAAAGGACACGTCTGGCTACCTAGAATGTTGATGATGTAACCTTCATAAAAATGAACCAATTATGGATTTCAAACTAATTTGCCCCACCTTCCCCTGCTGACACGTAGCTTGCCTGAAAAATGTCTTGCTTTTGGCCTCCTCTTACTGACTTCTCCAATTCCTCCATTTGCAGCTGCTGAATGTCTACCATAGGCCATTTTTATACCTCTCTAAATAGACTGAATCCCCCCACAGGGCCGTGGTCACCAACTGGCGCAAGCACCCGTGCGAGTGGCGTTTGCCTGGACAGGTGGGTGTGCCCACTCTTGGGCAACGGCACTGGCACAGGGTCCCTCATAGTACAATGAAGTGTCTCTGACGGTGGTGGTGCACAACCAACTTCAGACACACCGTCGTAATATGAGGGGCCCTGTGCCAGTACCGCCGCCCACGAGAGAGTGCTCCCCCCAGCTCGAACAGTGCTCTACCACTTGCAATATTTACCTCTCCCTGCTCCACCACTGTGTAGTCTGTGCTGTTAAATCCTTCAATGGCACTGCCAATACAAATTTGTTGAAATGATAGATGATAGTTAAAAAATACAGGGGCCCTGGCCTCCATTTAGACCTGTACCTAGCTATGCCACTTGTTTATTTTTGAACAATTTTTTGGCAGACATTTAGCCCACTTTCTTATTTGGGCCTAGTAACTTTGTCTGCCAGTCATTACAGTTGTCCTCCACTGAACAAAGCAATGCCGCCTGTTTAGTCCTGTTACCAGTTTTGAACTGCATTTAGCCCACTTTCTTATTTGGGCCTAGTAACTGTGTCTGCCAGTCATTATAGTTGTCCTCCACTGAACAAAGCAATGCCGCCTGTTTAGTCCTGTTACCAGTTTTGAACTGCATGTAGCCTACTTTCTTATTTGGGCCTAGTAACTGTGTCAGCCACTCATTACAGTTGTCCTCCACTGAACAAAGTAATGCTGCCTGTTTAGTCATGTTACCAATTTTGAACTGCATGTAGCCTACTTTATTATTTGAGCCTATATCTGTGTTTCCTCCTCATCCTGCCCATTGCCCATCCACTGCTAAATGAGTCTGCTGGTGCAATGACCCAGACCACTACATTCCCCTTGCACTCTACAGAGCCAGAATCTGACCCTGCTGAAAGTCAGGTTCCCCTTCCCGCATACTATACCACCTTACACGGGGACAAAGAGGAAGTTGCAGATGAAAGTGCAGGTTTCTTCATCAGGTGGGGGGCATACTCGTTGGCGACGTCACTGCCACAGGGCCCCTAATAGTACGCAAAAGTGTCTCTGGCAGTGGGAGGCGCCACCCGCCGTCAAACACACCACCGTACTATGAGGGGCCCTGTGGCACTGCCAATGCCAATGAGTGGGCCCCCCTGTGTTATGACCTGGTGGTTAGGAGCACCCGGAATGACCTGATAGTTAAACCTCATACAGGACGAGCTCTGGGATGTGGGAGCTCTGCTGACCGCAAGCCCTAATCCTATCACACACACTAGAAATAGCCGTGGAGCGCTCCTGACCAGACCTATGCGCCTCGTCACAGCCTAAGAACTATCTAGCCCTAAAAATAGAAAATAAAGCCTACCTTGCCTCAGAGAAATTTCCCAAAGGTAAAGGAAGCCCCCCACATATATTGACTGTGAGTAAAGATGAAAGTCACAAACGCAGAAATGAAACAAGTTTCAGCAAAAGGAGGCCAGACTTACTAAATAGACAGAGGATAGGAAAGGTAACTTTGCGATCAGCACAAAAACCTACAAAAGACCACGCAGAGTGTGCAAAAAGGACCTCCGCACCGACTCATGGTGCGGAGGGGCCACTCTGCATCCCAGAGCTTCCAGCTAGCAAGACAAAATCATGATAACCAGCTGGACAAGAAAACAGTGAACAAATAAAGACTATCAGGAACTTAGCTTCTGCAGGAGAAGGCAGGTCACCAGAGAGATCCAGGAGCGAACTGAAGCAATGCAAAAAACATTGACAGCTGGCATGGAGTAACGATCTGAGAGGAGTTAAATAGAACAGCCAACCAAAGGATAAACCACGTCACCTGTGTAAGGAACCTCAGAAGCAGCAGCTTCACTCATAGCCACCAGAGGGAGCCCATAGACAGAACTCGCCGAAGTACCATTCACGACCACAGGAGGGAGCTCGACAACAGAATTCACAACACCCCTGCTTGCTCAGGATCACAGCACTTGCAAAGTTGAAATACTTACCTCTCCCTGCTCCACCGTCGTGATGTATTTCGCGCTTCCTGGGCCCACAAAAATCTTGAGCCAGCCCTACCCCCCCACAACTTTAGCAAAATGACCCCCAATTTTCAATGCTTAACTATTATTATAAAGTAAATTAAGTGTGACAAGCTTCAGTAATAAGAATTGATGTTTTTGGCATTAAAATGGGCACTGTAGGTGTTTTCCTGTCCTCCACTCACTGCCGACTTTGATTCCCCATTGACTTACATTGGGTTTCGTGTTTCGGTCGGCCCCCGACTTTTCGCAGTAGTCGGCCAATTTCACCCGACCCGACTTTTGAGAAAGTCTGGTTTCGCGAAACCCGACTTGATCCTAAAAAAGTAAAAGTCGCTCAACTCTACTGGTTACTACAACGGCAGTTTGCAGTTATCACTCAAATACCTGTAGATAAACTCCCAAAGGGTATAATTTCTTAAATGTGGTCACTTGAAGGGGAATTCTGATTTCCTATCTCTTATATGGGTCTTTATTAGTGTTGAGCATTCCGATACCGCAAGTATCGGGTATCAGCCGATACTTGCGGTATCGGAATTCCGATACCGAGATCCGATACTTTTGTGGTATCGGGTATCGGTATCGGATACATAGAGATGTGTAAAATAAAGAATTAAAATAAAAAATATTGATATATTTACCTCTCCGGCGGCCCCTGGTGAGTCCGCGGGTAACCGGCAGGCTTCGTTGTTCAAAATCAGCGCTTTTAGGACCTGAGAATCACGTCCCGGCTTCTGATTGGTCGCGGGCCGCCCATGTGACCGCCACGCGACCAATCACAAGCCGCGACGTCACCGCAAGCTATTAGCGCGCTCATTTTTGAAAAATGAGCGCGTTAATGGCTTTCAAAGACGTAGCGGGTTGTGATTGGTCGCCGCCGCGACCAATCACAAGCCGCGACGTCACCGCAAGCTATTAACGCGCTCATTTTTAAAAATGAGCGCGTTAATGGCTTTCAAAGACGTAGCGGCTTGTGATTGGTCGCGTGGCCGCGACCAATCACTAGCCGCGACGTCACCGCAAGCTATTAACGCGCTCATTTTTAAAAATGAGCGCGTTAATGGCTTTCAAAGACGTAGCGGCTTGTGATTGGTCGCGTGGCCGCGACCAATCACAAGCCGCTACGTCTTTGAAAGCCATTAACGCGCTCATTTTTAAAAATGAGCGCGTTAATAGCTTGCGGTGACGTCGTGGCTTGTGATTGGTCGCGTGGCGGTCACATGGGCGGCCCGCGACCAATCAGAAGCCGGGACGTGATTCTCAGGTCCTAAAAGCGCTGATTTTGAACAAAGAAGCCTGCCGGTTACCCGCGCTGAGTTCAGGGGCCGCCGGAGAGGTAAATATATCAATATTTTTTATTTTAATTCTTTATTTTACACATCCCTATGGATCCCAGGGCCTGAAGGAGAGTTTCCTCTCCTTCAGACCCTGGGAACCATGAGAATACCTTCCGATACTTGATGTCCCATTGACTTGTATTGGTATCGGATATCGGTATCGGCGATATCCGATATTTTTCGGGTATCGGCCGATACTATCCGATACCGATACTTTCAAGTATCGGACGGTATCGCTCAACACTAGTCTTTATATGAAATCTGCAAACTATTCTAGGAAAATCTGTGTAACAGGAGGCAAATAGCGCTCCGTTCCACACGAGTCACTCCGTATGGCTAAGTAGTACTGTACATATGAGGTATTGCTACATTCAGTGGAAATTGTGGAACACATTTTGGTGCCATTTTTACCCATTTACCAGAATGAAAATATAAAACTTGGAGCTATCACACAATCTTGGTGGTAAAAATGGAAATTATTTTATGTTCACTGCTCAATTGTGTAAAAGTCTGTGACACACCTGTGGTGTCAATATAATCACTGCACCCCTAGATTAATTCATTGAGAGGTTTAGTTTGTAAAATGGGGTCACTTATGGGGGGTTCTGCTGTGTTAACACCTCAGGGGCTCTGCCAATGTAACATGGCAACAGAAATACAAAATATATACAGTACAGCCCACTGGCGCTTGACATACTCCTGAGGTTCTGGCTGCTAAGTTTGGGTGACAGTAACTACCTGCTGTCAAATAATATTGAAAAAAGACAAGTGTATATCCCAAATAGCGATCAGAAATAAGAAATAGGAGAAAAGGTGTCCTCCTGCAGGATTTTGCGGTAAGTATACAGCAATACTAACGCTAGAAGTAAATCCCCACTGCGAGATGGTGCCCTTAATTTCACAACAGTAGCAGTGTACTTGTGAAATAAATAGGTCAAAATACCACCACACATATAAAGACGTTAATGCGTATTCGTGTAGTTATACACAGAAGCTACAACTACTACTTTGGGAATAGGTTGCTAAAAAAGCTGGGTAAACTGATCCTGCTAAAATTCGGAAAGCTGGGTGCACTGTGTCTAGAGCCACGGTGTACTTATACAATACATATACCTGACTGCCACAACATGTGTGTTGATGCTAGTGCATACAATTAAATATAGAGGCTCAAACTATTACCTTGGATTTTAGTAGAGGATAGCTGGAAAAGCTGGGTGCACTAATCTTGCTTTTGTTAGGAAAGCTGGGTGCACTGTGTCCGTCTTGTGTCATGGAAAGGCGGCGCTATTTGTCTGTGGTGCGCACGGAGGTGTCCGTTCATGTTAGCATGTGGCACATGTGGCGCTGGTGGGAGGAGTATGATGCGTCAGTGCATGGAAACCGCCGCCAGGGACACGCGGTGATGCTGTAGAAGCCTTGCGGCCTGAAGGGAGTAGGTGGAGTTTGTTAATAATGTATCAGGAAGCTGATACAAAGTAAATAGATTCTGTGAGCTCCAATTGCTGACCTGCATAAGTCCATCTGTAGCAGCACGTAACCGTGGATCTAAGGATTTCGGAGGCTACATGGGGCTAACTTTGGGCAATAATAATGTACACCAGACGCTGCCCCAGCCGGTGGCAGGTCTATGCCAAGTGACCCAAGTGGTGTAACCGCGTATATTAGGGTTACTGATATCACACCCCTACCTGTAAACAGGTGTATAGAAATACAGATAGGGTCCTAATCCTACGCATTTCGGGAGCTTGCGGCTTCCTTCATCAAGGCTAGTTACAGCCCCAGTGAGATGAACCCTTAAATACCACAGACAAGACACCTAGGCAGTCATGTGACACATGATAGGGTCACATTCCTTGATGATAAGGTTGCTTGCCAACTTAGGATACACTGAAGTAAAAATGTGTCCAAATAATTAAATATTAATGGAAATATTCACAATTAATTGCTTAGGACAACATATAATGGGGGGTGGAGGTATATAATTAAAACGGTTTGAGAGACTGTTAGATATGAGAATGTATATAGGGAGGATAAACCCTTTTTGACCACAGGCAGGACAGCTGTGCAATTATGTGAGACACGATAGGGCCTCCTTCCATATTAAATGGGTTGCTTAATTACTAAGGATACTCTACAGTGAAAACGTACCCAAATAATTGACTATTAGTGAAAACATTCACACTTGTCCCAATGTAACATGGCACCCTCAAACAAGTGGAGCAAAATCTGCACTGTAATATGTAATACTTCCCTTCTGAGTAGTGATGAGCGAGTATACTTGTTGCTCGGGTTTTCCAGAGCACGCTCGGGTGATTTCCGAGTATTTGTGACTGCTCGGAGATTTAGTTTTCCTTGCAGCAGCTGCATGATTTACAGCTCCTAGACAGCTTGATCACTTGTGGGGACTCCCTAGCAACCAGTCAACCCCCACATGTACTCAGGCTGGCTAGCAGCCATAAATCATGCAGCTGAGTCAACAAAAACTAAATCTCTGAGCAGTCACAAACACTTGGAGATCACCCGAGCGTGCTAGGGAAAACCCGAGCAACAAGTATAATTGTTCATCACTACGTCTGAGCTTTGCAATGTGCCTCAAAAGTAGTTTTCAATGACAGATGGGGCATCGGTAAACTCAGGCGACGTTGCACAATAAATATTACCCTTGTGAAAATACAAAATTTGGAGCTAAAAAAGATTTTTCTGGGAAAAATGTGATTTTTTTCATTTTCATTGCTTAACGTTATAAACTTCTGTGAAGCACCTGTGGATTCAAAGTGCTCAATACACACCTAGATCAGTTCCCTGAGGAGTCTAGTTTCCAAAATGGTATCACTTGTTGGGGGTTTCCACTGTTTAGGCGCTCTCCAAACATGACATGAAGTCCGCTAATTATGACAGCAAATTTTTCATTAAAAAAGTGAAAAGGCGCTCCTTCCCTTTCCGGGCCCAAACAATAGATTTCACCGACATATTGGGTATCGGCATGCTCAAAAGAAATTGCAAAAAAAATTGTATGGTCCATTTTCTCTTATTACCCTTGAGAAAGTTAAAAAAAATTAGGTCTAAAGGAATATTTTTGTGAAACAAAAGTAAACGTTTATTTTTTCCTTCCACATTTTAAAAATTCCTGTGAAACACCTGAAGTGTTAACAATCTTCTTGAATGTGGTTTTGAGCACCATGAGGGGTGCAGGTTTTAGAATGAAGTCACATTTGGGTATTTTCTGCATACAGACCCCTCAAAGTCACTTCAAATATGATGTGGTCCCTAAAAATGGTTTTGCTAATTTTGTTGTAAAAATGAGAAATCGCTGGTCAACTTTTAACCCTTCTAACTTCCTAACAAAAAATTTTTGTTTCAAAAATTATGCTGATGTAAATTCAACATATGGAAAATGTTATTTATTAACTATTTTGTGTGATATGACTCTCTGATTTAAGGGCATCAAAATTTAAAGTTTGAAATTTGCAAAATGTGCGCCAAATTTACACTTTTTTCACAAATAAACGCAAGTCATTCAAATAAATTTTGCCACATGAAGTACAATATGTATCAGTGGGATCCACTGAAGAGTTCCAGAGTTATTACCTCATAAAGTGACAGTGGTCAGAATTGTAAAATTTGGCCTGGTCAGGAAGGTGAAAACAGGATTCGGGGTGAAGGGGTTAACCCTGCTGTTCTGTTCGGTCTGGGGAGACCTATTTTGAACTTTGGTATTTTTTGGGGTGTTCAAGATGCGGTTCTGAAACTTGTGGTTGATTGACTTAAATGAGGATGGGTCGGTCGGCCACGGGTTTCAGAGCCGCATCTTGAATATTTTAAAGAATATTGAAGTTCAAAGTCGGTCATTTTTGACCAACAGAACAGTAAAGATGCAAAAGGTGCTCAACTGCATATCAGCACCAATGGATTTGGAATATTCAGACACTTATATTGGGTTGATGGCTGTATGTCCACATAGGCTAAGAAATATATTATCTCACTATAAAGATTAATTAGCAAATAAATTGCAGAATTACGGACCTTTCTCAAGTGACATAACCATTGCAAGCCAAATATAAAATGTATTTTTTTAATCTTTTTCTTGAAAACAATATCCAACAAGAAAGTAATTTATTCTAAGTATATGAGCCTCATTGTTGAGTTAAGATGTGAAAATGGAGACCCGCAAAGCTGTTACTAGCTGGTGCAAAAACTGTGAAAATGTCTTTGGAAAATGTTCTGAAAAAAATGTGGCTAATGTGTACAGTAAATGGATGATTTTGCTATATTGTGATAGGTAACTAAGACATATTCTAGAATTACTTGCAGAAAACACCTATCATTAATAAAAATAAAATTAACCAGTTTAAGACCTGTACATTTCCCTCTATTTTTGATTATGCACATTTTTGGGGTTTTATTTTACATGCGCTTTTAAGAGCTTTAACATTTTTTCTTATTTGGATATTCAAATAATCCTTGCCTCTTTCCTTGCAAATATACAAGACTAAAAGTGTATGTCATTTTTATATTCCCTTTTGTTTTCTTGCTATTAGAGGGAAACGTAAACAAAAATAGGAAATACACATTTTTTACTACCACAAAGGTCCACAAATGTTTTAAATTGTTTCCTTTTCCATGATACTTATTTTTATTTATTGGACATATTTTTTTGAGCTCTGCATAGCTTCGTCTTTGGCTGTTAACCTGTTAAATGTCACAACATTTTTTGCATACCATCAGGGGACGTGTCATTCTATCCACCCACAGATATGTTCATGACTGCCGTTGGGTTACAGTAGAAACGGTAAAAAGAGGGGCGCAATAGCGCAGTTACCAAAATAACAATCAGTTTACTGCAAGGTAAAATTCTCACCTTTACACCTTGTGAGTAAGCACAACACATATAGTAAGTATGATAGGAGGGCTACAGATGGCACCGGACACGCGAAGGATCTTCAAGAAATTCTGGATTGGATATTCAACATGCCAACAACTCTGTGCTCCTCCAAAATCAGGAAAGGGAATAACAGAGTTCAGAAGAGTTGTATACTTTTTTCAGGGCTATAAAACTATGCGTTTCATGGACCTCCTGTCCACTTCCTCAGGTACTTTCTGTTTATTGCACACCTAGGGCCATGGAGTCGGTTCATGGCCCCGTGAATTCCCCAAAGAACTGTCCGACCCACTTCCGAGTACCCCATGGCCCTGGTGGGCATCGCAACTTGGTGTCACCAACAGGATTTCGTAGCCCAGTACCACCGGATCTTGTGTGCCATAAACTTTATTGAACTGTGTGGTAACCTCCATTATCACGTCAAAGAGGTACTGCACCTCAGCCAGAGGTGTGGTATCCCACTCTCAGGTAAGGAGGGGGGCACTATCCGGTACCCGCATACAAGCATCCAAAGCCACATCACTCCAGGCCAGGGGATCTGGGCAGACCTTATTAAGGGAGGGCTCCATCTCAGGCTGGAGAGGGAACTAGGTAGAGGGTGTGGGTGGATGAGATGGAGTGATAGTTGGGAGTGAAGTGTTGTCATGGAAATGGGAGGAGTTAGGGAGTCTGTGAGAGGAGCAAGAGGAGGATGGAGGTGTCTGAGAGCAGCTTCATAGGGAAGGGGTCCTAGGGGCCAGGGAAGGGAGACGCTGCTTCACGTCACGGCCTCACCGGTACCCCACCACACTGAATGACTCCGCCATGATAGAGCATACCGGCAGACTCTGGTGAGATCTACCCACAACAGTGGGCTATATGTGTGGTGTACTTTGCCTGTAGTAGTAGGCGGCACCTGGTTGGGCATTTGGCATGTATTTTGCAATTAAGTGAACACCCAGAGAGGATGCCGCTCACACACAATAAGGCATAAGGAACACACAGGCCATTTTTGGAACGCTCATGAGTATACTGTGAGGTTGCATGGTTCCGTTTTTATGTGGCCAAGTGTACTATGCATTTACATCTGTATTTGAGGCATCAGTGATGTGCCGCTGGTTCATTGACTTGTACTAGTACCCGGTATACATTGGTTTCAGTAACGGGTTATGGCGTTTTTGTGTGCTTTGTAGCTATACTTGCTCCACAATAGGGGTCCATAAAGGCTAGACTCTCTGTCCATGGTGTTTGACTGTGGTATTTCTACACGTGGACATGGTCCCCAATGATTATATGGGACACCACGTTTTCACAGGATTAGTTTACTGAGAGCTACGCTTAGCATTTGCATCCCTTCTTTTGTGTGTCATTAGCTACTTGTGTCTCAGTCTCCATTGACTATATGGTGACTATCAGTACAGTCAATTTTTAATTAGTGTATGTCTACATCTATTTTTTTCTCCCCATTCTGTGTTTTGGTTAAGGGCACTAATAATCACTGGTCCCTGGTTCCCTTTGTTTATTATTTGTAATAGTCTATTTTGTACATTTTAGTATTGAATAAAAGCTAAGTTTTATTAGTATCCAATCGCTATTGCTGCCAGGGAAGTGAAGAATCCACCCGTAGCACCCAAATCCATGCCAACTGTAGTCGGGACCAAGTCATAGTGAGGACCGGCCCCAGACTAGTGGAGAGACTGTGGCTGACAGCCAAATCTACACACAATCGCTAAAAAGGCAGCCACATAGGGTCAAAGGGACGAGCAGGTCGTCGCCTGACAGAACCTGAGGCTGCTTGCTTGGGACACTTTGTGTGAGATGCAGGGCATGAGGGTGTGAGCCAACACAGAGAGACGACCTGGAAAGGTACACAAGAAGGGGGTCCCAGAAAAGTGCACCCAAGTTACCCGAGAGCTGGCTGGACCACCGACCTGGAGGACACGGAACCCGGCTGGTGATTGTAACCTAAAGACTGTGAGTAATGTGTGAAGACTGCACCCCGCTGTGTCCTCAGAATTATTTACCGTGTCAACTGCCCTGTATCACAACAGTTGCCATCATCAAAATTTACCCTATAACTGCCCTGGGGCCCCGCTCTACCCGTGGGGAGCTGTACCATCTTTGCTGAGTCACCATCGGCCCCAGTGGACCTGAACCGCAGCGTCGTCCAACCCTTATCAAACACCACAGGTGGCGTCATGAATCCATCTCACATAACTTTTCCCCTTACAGCATTGTTATTGCACGCCCAGGGCCCCTTGACTTCCCCAAAGAACAGTCTGACCCGGTTCTGAGTACCCCGCGGCCCAGGTGGGCGTCGCACAGATATAAATAAAAGTGTAACTGCTGAAAACGTCACAAGTCACCACATAGCTCTACCACCGGAAAATTAAAAAAAAGTTATAGCTCTCAGAATAAAGCGATGCAAAAATAATTATTCTTTAGATAAAATAGTTTTTATTGTATAAAAGCACTAAAACATAAAAAAAATAAGGTATCGCTGTAAATGCTCCTCTCCCAAAGGAAATTCAGGAATTGCTGGTTTGTGTTCATTCTGCCTCACAAATATCGGAATAAAAAGTGATCAAAAAGGTCATGTGCCTGAAAATGGTGCCAATAAAAACGTCAACTTGTCACGCAAAAAACAAGACCTCACATGACTCTGTGGACCAAAATATGTAAAAATTATAGCTCTCAAAATGTGGTGATGCAAAAACAATTTTTTTGCAATAAAAAGCGTCTTTTGGAGTGTGACAGCTGCCAAACATAAAAATCCACTTTAAAAACCCACCATAAATAGTAAATCAAACCCTCCTTTATCAACCCCTTAGTTAGGGAAAAATAATGAAATAAAAAAATGTATTTTTTTCCATTTTCCCATTAGGGTTAGGGTTAGGTCTAAAGTTAGGGTTAGAGTTTTGGCTAAAGTTAGGGTTAGGGTTGGGGCTAAAGTTAGGGTGGGGCTAGAGTTGGGGTTAGGGTTTGGATTATGCTTACGGTTGGGGTTAGATTTGGGATAAGGGTTAGGGGTGTGTCAGGATTAGAAGTGTGGTTAGGGTTATGGTTAGGGTTGGGATTAGGGTTAGGGGTGTGTTAAGGTTAGGGGTGTGTTGGGGTTAGGGGTGTGGTTAGGGTTGAGATTAGGGCTAGGGGTGTGTTCAGGTTAGGGGTGTGGTTAGGGGTATGCTTACAGTTGGGATTAGGGTTAGGGGTGTGTTAGAGTTAGGCTTGGAGTTAGAATTAGGGGGTTTCCACTGTTAAGGCACTTCAGGGGCTCTCCAAACGCGACATAGCGTTCGATCTCATTTCCAGCCCATTCTGCGTTGAAGAAGCAAAATGGTGCTCCTTCCCTTCCGAGCTATACCATGCGCCCAAACAATGGTTTTTCACCACATATGGGGTATGAGCGCACTCAGGACAAATTAAGTAACAACTTTTGGGATCCAATGTCTCCTGTTTAGTGTTGAGCATTCCGATACTGCAAATGTCGGGTATCGGCCGATATTCGCTGTATCGGAATTCCGATACCGATTTCCGATATTTTTGTGATATCAGAAATCGGAATCGGAAGTTCCTATAAGTTCCCAGTCATCGGCGTGTGCGGTGCGTATGGTTCCCAGGTTCTGGAGGAGAGGAGACTCTCCTTCAGGCCCTGGGATCCATATTCATGTAAAAAATAAAGAATAAAAATAAAAAATATGGATATACTAACCCCTCCGACGAACCCTGGCTGTCACCGCTGCAAGCGTCAGCCTCCGTTCCTAAGAATACAGAGAGTGAAGGACCTTCTATGACGTTGCGGTCAGGTGACCGGTCCTTCAGTTTCCTCTCCTTCAGATCCTGGGAACCATCCAGGATCCCTTCCGATATTTGTGTCCCATTGACTTGCATTGGTATCAGGTATCGGTATCGGCGATATCCGATATTTTTTGGATATCGGCCGATACAATCCGTTACCGATACTTTTGAATATCGGAAGGTATCGCTCAACACTACTCCTGTTATCTTTGTGAAAATAAAAATTTGGGGGAAAAAAAATCATTTTTGTGGGAAAAAAAGATTTTTTATTTTGATGGCTCTGTGTTATAAACTTTAGTAAAACACTTGGGGTTCAAAGTTCTCAAAACACATCTAGAAAAGTTCCTTGGGAGTCTAGTTTCCAAAATTGGGTCACTTGTATGGGGTTCTACTGTTCAGGCACATCAGTGACTCTGCAAACCAACATGATGCCCGCAGACCATTCCATCAAAGTCTGCATTCCAAAATGCCACTACTTCCCTTCCGAGCCCCAACGTGTGCTCACCACACATCTAGATAAGTTCCTTGCGGGGTCTATTTTCCAAAATGGGGTCACTTGTGGGGGGTTTCTACTGTTTAGGTACATCAGGGGCTCTGCAAATGCAACATAACGCCCGCAGACCATTCTATCAAAGTCTGCATTCCAAAACGGCGCGCCTTCCCTTCCGAGCTCTGCCATGTTCCCAAACAGTGGTCCCCCTCCACATATGGAGTATCAGCGTACACAGCATAAATTGCACAATATATTTTGGGGTCCAATTTCTTCTGTTACCCTTGTGATAGTAAAATTCTGGGGGTGAAAAATCATTTTTGTGGAAAAAATATGATTTTTTTTATTTTCATGGCTCTACATCATAAAGTTCTGTGAAGCATTTGGGGTTCATAGTGCTCATTACACATCTAGATAAGCTCTTTGGGGGTCTAGTTTCAAAAATGGGCTCACTTGTGGGGGGTTTCTACTGTTTAGGTACATCAGGAGCTCTGCAAATGCAACATGACGCCCGCAGACCATTCCATCAAAGTCTGCATTCCAAAATGCCACTACTTCCCTTCCGAGCCCCAACGTGTGCCTAAACTGTAGTTTTCTTCCACATATGGGGTATCAGCATACTCAGGACAAATTAGACAACAACTTTTGGGGTCCAATTTCTCCTGTTACCCTTGGGAAAATAAAAAACTAGACACTGAAAAATAATTTTTTGGAAAAAAAAATGATTTTTGATTTTCATAGCTCTGCGTAATAAACTTTAGTGAAACACTTTGGAGTTCAAAGTTCCCACAACACATCTAGATAAGTTCCATGGGGTATCTAATTTCCAACATGGGGTCACTTGTGGGGAGTTTCTACTCTTTAGGTACATCAGGGGCTCTGTAAACGCAACATGTCTGCAACAAAAGTCTGCATTCCCAAACGGCGCTCCTTCCCTTCCAAGCTCTGCCAAGCACCCAAACGGTGGCTCCCCCCACATATGGGGTATCAGCGTACTCAGGATAAATTGGACAACAACGTTTGGGTCCAAGTTCCCCTGTTACCCTTGGAAAAATACAAAACTAGAGACTAAAAAATCATTTTTTGGAAAAAAAAATATTTTTTATTTTTACGGCTCTGCGTAATAAACTTTAGTGAAACACTTTGGAGTTCAAAGTTCCCACAACACATCTAGATAAGTTCCTTGGGGTGTCTAATTTCCAATATGAGGTTATTTGTGGGGTTTCTACTGTTTAGGTACATCAGGGGCTCTGCAAACGCAACATGACGCCCGCAGACCATTCCATAAAAGTCTGCATTCCAAAACGGCGCTCCTTCCCTTCCGAGATCTGCCATGCGCCCAATCGGTGGTTCCCGCCACATATGGGGTATCAGCGTACTCAGGATAAATTGTACAAAAACTTTTGGGTCCAATTTCTTCTGTTACCCTTGGGAAAATATAAAACTGGAGGCTTAAAAATCATTTTGTGAAAAAAATGATTTTTTTTATTTTCACGGCTCTGCGTTTTAAACTTTAGTGAAACACTTGTTGGTTCAAAGTTCTCACAACATATCTAGATAAGTTTCTTGGGGGGTCTAGTTTCCAATAGTGGGTCTCTTGTGGGGGGTTCTACTCTTTAGGTACATTAGGGACTCTGCAAATGCAATGTGACGCCCGCAGGCCATTCCATCAAAGTCTGCATTCCAAAACGGCGCTCCTTCCCTTCCGAGATCTGCCAAACAGTGGTTCCCCCCACATATGGGGTATCAGCATGCTCAAGAAAAATTGCACAACAACTTTTGGGGTCTTTTGGGGTCATTTTTTTAAAATTTTCACGGCTCTACATTATAAATTTTAGTGAAACAATTGGGCGTTCAAAATTCTCACCAAACATCTAGATAAGTTCCTTGGGTGTCTACTTTCCAAAATGGTGTCACTTGTGGGGGGTTTTCCACTGTTTAGACACATCATGGGCTCTCCAAACTCGACATGGCGTCCAATCTCAATTCCAGCCAATTTTGCATTGAAAAGTCAAAAGGCGCTCCTTCCCTTCTGAACTCAGCCATGTGCCCAAACATTGGTTTACCCCCACATATGGGGTATCGGCGTACTCACGACAAATTCTACAACAAAATCCTATATAAAAAAGAAATACCAAAAATATCTAATAAAAAAAACTTTTTAATGAATATTAATCAATATGTAAACCCAAACAAATATTCATCAAGCATATAAAACGTATAATATTTTATTTTATTAGTAAGTCAAACAAAATGACACAACAATACATGATTAAAAAATAATAATATGACAAAAAACAATTAGAGATATGAAATTTAATATCTCTGATTGTTTTTTGTCATATTATTATTTTTAATCAAATTCTACAGCAACCTTTGCGGTCCAATTTCTCCTGTTACCCTTGGTAAAATAAAACAAATTGGATCTGAAGTAAATTTTTTGTGAAAAAAAGTTAAATGTTCATTTTTTTAAACATTCCAAAAATTTCTGTGAAGCACCTAAAGGGTTAATAAACTTCTTGAATGTGGTTTTGAGCACCTTGAGGGGTGTAGTTTTTAAAATGGTGTCACTTTTGGGTATTTTCTGTCATACAGACCCCTCAAAGTGACTTCAAATGTGATGTGGTCCTTAAAAAAAATGGTGTTGAAAAAACATTTTTTTTTTTCACAAATAAATGCAAGTCATATCAAAGAAATTTTACCACTATCATGAAGTACAATATGTCATGAGAAAACAGTGGCAGAATCACCGGGATCCATTGAAGCGTTCCAGAGTTATGACCTCATAAATGGACAGTGGTCAGAATTGTAAAAATTGGCCTGGTCAATAACATGCAAACCACCCTTGGGGGAAAAGGGGTTAATATGAAGCACTTGGAATTTTTGTTCCTGCCTTCCAGTACATCACATGACAAAATGAATGGTGTTACAGCTCTTGGAAAAAGGAGGAAAACCAAATGTAAATAATAGAAAAATGCCCCGTTAGGAGTTGTCATGTCAAATAATATCATGGATTGATAACGGTCTGATACCCAGCACCCATCAACCATTGCAAACTTCAGTGGTCTCTCTATGTGAACAGAGCTGCAAGGAAAAGAGCAATTCAATTTGTAACAGCTGCTTCCGAATACCGCAGATCAGCTCCTATTTAAAAAGAGGTTGTAACAATCGATCACTGGAACAGCAAAAAATGAACTCCATTCAATGTGTAACAGCCACTGTTACTGCTTATCAGCTTCTAATGTTTTGAATAGGAGCTGATCTGGAAGAAGGAAGCAATAAGAGCAATATCTGGAAGCAGGCACTATGACATGCACCTTGATCTTTGCAGGCACATGCACAAACCAACATGAGCCTATCAAAGCTAGAAGCCCTGGCTTAGCTTGAGATACCTGGGGATTTCAGCAAGGCCAACAGCGATTTGAAGAAGTGTTGAGAACCGGATGGGCGGAGGTGAGGAGCAAAAGGGCCAAAGAGGAAAGCATAAGGATTTTTTATATTTTGTCTATTATGATCTGGGGTCTGGAGAGAACCCAAAGAGTAATAAGGGACATTAAATTAGCTGAGAATAAGTTCTCCATCAATTGAATTTCCCACGAACAGACAAATTTGAATTTTACCTGATCCACTCATCTCTAGTGCCTGGTGTTGAACCTCCATTGATTCAATCAATAGTGTTTAAATGAACGACATCTTTAACTCCTTAACAGAAGAGTTCAATTCAAAGTGTTTGCATCCTTCGGCCACCAAAGCTTGTAACAGCTGATTGGGGGGGGCACTGATTGTCGGGCCCTCACCACTATAATATTGATTACCAATATTGGAACAGCACATCAATATTATTTGATGGGAAAACCCCTTGGCAAAATAAGATACATACTGTACAGTGCTAAGCATGAGTGAGTACACGCCAACAGATTTGTCAGAAAACCTTTAGTTTCTTTTGAGAATCAGCATTTTCCATGGGATACCATAATACAAAATAATCTGAAACATGACTACAAACAAGTTTTGTTATTTTTCACACCCACAAAAATAATTTTATTAGCAAATTCATTCAAGACTATATTGCGAAAATATGTACACTCCAGTGAACGTCTTAGAAACATAGTTAAAGTTTACACTAAATAAATGTAATTAACAAGAATTCATCCAAAGGTAAAATAATTATTCATTAAACAGGGGTCCAGCAGACAGTTGACTATTAAAGGGCATTACTTAACAATGAAAACACCTTCCTATTTCTTCCCTCCTGATGAAGAAGTCTTTCACTATGAAACGCATTGAATAAATCCATGATTTAATGGCTGCATATTTGGACCTTGAATCATTCAGCAGCGCAGTTTAAATCCACATTTTACCCCCTTTTTATCTCTGGTTGGTCATGAGTGGACCAGTGGATCTGCTGCAGCAGGATATATCTATGAGCCTGTCTTTCAGCTCAAATTGGTGAGTAGAATCTGATCATTCGAATCAGTTGTATCTCAGATAAGACCCTATTGTGCTCTTTTCTCTAGCAGCATTTATTGGATGCTGTCAGTGATGGCACCACTTGGAAGAGAAATGTCACACAAAAGAAAATTATTTCTTTAAACAAGAAAGGTGAAGGCTACAAGAAAATAAGTAAAGTTTTACTTATCAGTCAACATATTGTAGCAAAAGTGATACTTAATTGAACAGAGATGGAACTGCATCCATCTCGCAGAGACTCACAAGCCGAAGTTAACACCTAAACAGGAGCATCTTCTGATGAGAAGGGTTGAGGAAAATCAACATTTCAGTTCACTGCAGTTAGGTAAAGATCTAGAAAGCCAAACCAGGATGAGTGTTTCCCATGATACAGTATGATGCAAAATACAGAGCAATGGCATGCATGGGTGTTATCCACAAAGGAACATTTTCCTAAAGCCCATGCACAAAAAACAGCCCACCTACATTTTTCGAGAGTTGATGCTGAAACATATGAAGACTTCTGGACTCTACTCTCTGGAGCGATGAGACGAAGATGATTGTTTTTGGAACTGATGGCTTCAAAACTGTATGGGGTCAAAAAGCTGAGGAGTACAAGGAAATGATTCGGTGGCCAAGTATGTCTCCTGATCCAATCCCAAACAAACATCTATGGTGAATTCAGAAGACACAAGTTGAGCATCACTCTACATCTAGCATCCAGGCTCTAAAAGAGCTTGTTCTTGAAGAATGGAAAATAAGTAAGTGTGGGGATGATGTGTAGACATGAGCCTAAACCATCAACAGTGAGTGTCCGTAACTTTTGGGATCAGAAAAAGTTCACATTTCAGGTCAGGCATTGTATGTCTTTATAAAGTACTGAATTACATAAATATTCTTTCTGAGAACATTTTTTATTACTATTAAACTGTAAAACCTCTATGGATTAAACCTTAAAATCTCATTGAATTGTAAAAAGCTGCAAGGATATGTTGGCGCTATAGAAATAAAAATATTATCATTATTTTTATTATATAGCATGTAATTTTGTTGAGCCACTGAAGTGACTTTCATTGAAGAATGAACCATTAGAATTTTTTGTGACTTTGATAAAATAGAATGTGTAACCGCTCCTCTTCTGGTTTAGAATGACTGACTGGTAAATGCATGTAAATCCTTTCTAAAATATTGTAATTACATGATTTCATTACTCCAACCTCTCTTTTATTCACAAACACATGAAAATGTTTTGTAGTTTTTAATTGAACTGACCTTAACCACTAACATCTCTAGTATGCACAATGAAGAACAATCTACCTGTGACAATGAGGTATAAACTGAAAAGAAGCACTTTAGATTCCAGCCCATTCTCCTATCTAACAGAAACAGCATATATAAATATAGAAAATACAAATGAATAAGAATTAGAGTAAATTACACCCCTAGTCATGAAGTGGAAAATCCAGCTTTTTATGTTTCCATTACCCTTCTTACTGATCTTACTATTTTTACTACTGTTTTATCTCTAAGCTCCTTGAAAACTGTCAAAGAGCAGGAGTTATGTTGATCAGCACATAAGGTTTTATTTTAATTTATTCAAAGTAAAAAACACTTTCCTTGAACACCATTTGTTTTTTTTTAATTTAAATGGTCCAAAAGCTGCAGAAAGCTATTATCACAACTTGAGATGGATCAACTGCACTGCAGATCCACCCCACATGAAGAACAACATGCGCGACCCCTTGAAGATCCTGATCCAATCCTGCAACTAGAGAGCACTGCAGTTGATCTGAAACAGAAGATCTTAGATAAACTAAATACCATCAATACCAGAGATCAACTGCCAAGGCTCAGCAAAGGTGTGTTTGGTATGTTTGGTATTTGTGGTATTTCCTGAGGAAGGAGTCATGTGTACTCCAAAACGCGTAGAATAAACCACTGTTCAACTATACATTTGGTCTGTTTATGGATTAGCTGGCAGCACGGATCATAACCCACAAATCCTCCCATTCAGCGATAAGGGTCAGCAAAGAAACACCACTAGACAGTATGCTAGAAGATGCCAATAGAGCACTTGCATCCTTACCAACCACCATAACTCAAACCAATAAACTGATCTATGCTACTGCTTCAGCAATCATGGAATTGCTTGGCTATGCCAACCAGCAAGAACAACAGAAGTATGTGCCCCCTTGAAAAAGAAGACTAGAGACAAAGATCAAGGGGACATGAAGGGAAGTCAGCCAACTCACAGAAACACAGAAGGGTGTAAAGATCAAGAATAAGACCAAACTGGACAAGTACAAAGGTCTGACCCCAACTGAAGCCTTAGAGACTGCTAAACAAAGGCTCACAGCACTCGCTGCAAGACTAGGGAGATACACTAGTGAAGTACAGGCCAAGAAGATATATGCCCTGTTTTCCAAAGAACCATACAAGGTATATTCCCAACTACAGAGTAACAGCACAAAGGCAGCAACTCTACCAATAGCAGAGACTGAACAATACTGAAGGAACATATGGGAGAAGGAAAACACACAACACCAGTGCAATGTGGCTGCAAGATCTAAGAATGAAACAGAGCAACCATCTAGAGCAAGAACCAATCACCATTACAGAAGCAGGCATCCAACAGCTGGTCAAGACCATGATGAGCTGGACAGCACCTGGTTCAGACATGATCCACACCTACTGGCTAAATAAATTAACAGTAGTACATGAATGCATGGCAGAGCAAATTAGTCAAGTCCTAAAAGCAGGCCACCACCCAGCTTGGCTATTACAAGGAAAAACAGTGCTGATCATTAAGGACCCTCACAAATGAACAGTTCCATCCAACTACTGCCCAATAACCTGCCTTACAACAACATGGAAACTACTGTCATGCAGCATAGCCACCAAGCTACAGAACCATATGAATCAGTACATGAATCCAGCTCAGAAAGGCATTGGGACCGACACCAGAGGCTGTAAGCACCAACTCCTAGTAGATAGAGCAGTCGCTCAAGACTCAAGACTTTACTAAAGGAAAGTATATGACTCTGTAATGGGCTGGGTGGTAGAACCATTGTTCCAAAGCCAAAGGAAGACCTGGAGAGGCGTGACTAGGAAACTGCCTCAATCTGACCATGGACATGCAGCAGCTAATGACACCAAGGTCCATTACAAGGGAGAGACAAGGGAGGTGATCCACATGCTACTCCAAGACTGACCTTGGGTAGATGGCGGCTGACCTCTAGGAACTGGTAGCTAGGATGGTCCAGGGAATGTCCAACTGTATATATAACAATGCACAATCAATAGTGGGCGTCCCCACATAAGATGTTGCCTCTATAGCAGATCACATTACTGTTATGGATGCAGGGGCGCTGTTTCCCTATTTTAAAATGTTTTTAAGTGTTGTGCTTTTTGGTGTCAATAAAATTGTACTTTGCATTTCTATATTTAGGAGTGCACACTGTATATGCCTTGGTCTTTCTCTTTTTTGAATTATTGCATTTTTTTTGAGCGTTTTTCACCCGTTGACTTGAATGGGGGATGAAGAAACGCTGAAAAAATTGCAGGTATCAGGTTTTGCTGCGCTTTTTGTGCCAAAACATGATTCTATGGAATAGGACTTTTTTGCAAGCCTAAACTTTATCAGCATGCACGAGAGACAAATCTAGCATGCCAAAACAGCCAACAAAAACACACAAAAAACACATAAACTACCCTGCAAAAAAACACAAGGAAAACAAGGAAACATGCTTTTTTCTGCAGCGTCTTCCTGCCAAGACTTACCTTCTGAAGTCTGATACAATTATCTACAGATAGTAAAGGTACCTTCACACATAACGATATTGTTAACGATATCGTTGCTATTTGTGACGTAGCAACGATATCGTTAATGAAATCGTTCTGTGTGACAGCGACCAACGATCAGGCCCCTGCTGGGAGATCGTTGGTCGCTGAACAAAGTCCAGAACTTTATTTCGTCGCTGGACTCCCTGGAGACATCGCTGGATCGGCGTGTGTGACACCGATCCAGCGATGTCTTCACTGGTAACCAGGGTAAACATCGGGTAACTAAGCGCAGGGCCGCGCTTAGTAACCCGATGTTTACCCTGGTTACCATGCTAAAAGTAGAAAAAAACAAACACTACATACTTACCTACCGCTGTCTGTCCTCCAGCGCTGCGCTCTGCTTCTCTGCTCTCCTCCTGCACTGGCTGTGAGCCGGAAAGCAGAGCGGTGACGTCACCGCTCTGCTTTCCGGCTCACAGACAGTACAGGAGGAGAGCAGAGAAGCAGAGCGCAGCGCTGGAGGACAGACAGCGGTAGGTAAGTATCTAGTGTTTTTTTTTTTTTACTTTTAGCATGGTATCCAGGGTAAACATCGGGTTACTAAGCGCGGCCCTGCGCTTAGTTACCCGATGTTTACCCTGGTTACCGGCATCGTTGGTCGCTGGAGAGCGGTCTGTGTGACAGCTCTCCAGCGACCAAACAGCGACGCTGCAGCGATCCGAATCGTTGTCGGTATCGCTGCAGCGTCGCTTAATGTGAAGGGGCCTTAAGATTGCAGACATATTCAATTAAAAAAGTTAAGCCACTATTTACATAACAATTAGATGGAACATTAGACAAAAAAATAAAAGAAGTAACAACAGTTCCTTGTCATCTTCTCACCTCTCCTGTTTACTTAATCTCACAAATCTGAACCTGATAAATGTGTAATTTAAGGTGTTACTATAATAAATTTACCACAGCTATTTTGTGACATTTTTGGAATGTTTCCCATAATATTTTTCAAAACATAAACCTTCGGGTTTAATTATTCTTCAGTTGTTAAAACTTTTCAACAATTTCAAAGATCTCAAACCTTTAAATGCATACTATAAGGTATTTCCACAATAAATCACAGCTATTTTGTGACATTTTAACCCCTTCACGAAATGTGCCGTACATGTGCTGCACATGTCATGTCTCTCCCTTTGATGTGGGCTCCGGATCTGAGCCCACGTCTTTCCCTGCACATGTCAGCTGTTTTGAACAGCAGACATGTGCCCCTAACAGCTGCCGGTGGAATCGCGATCTACCAGCGGATGATAACCTGTTAAGTGCTGCTGTCAATCTCTTCGGCATTTAATGCGATCGCACCGGAAGCGCATAACTAATCCCGCCCATTGGTACCCTTGTCACATGACCACGGGCATGATAACCCGAGGTCTGCAGAAGACCCCTGTGGTTGTCTTTTCCGGATTGCTATGAGCGCATCCCAGCAGTTGGCGCTCATAGCAAGTGAGAATTTACGCTTCACACAGGTGATCTGATCATTGGATTATTGCAGCTTCTAGAATACCAAGGAGACTTTTGTAGTAAGTGAAACGTAAAAAAAAGTTTTAAAAAAAAAAAGGTAAAAAAAATTATAAAAGTTCAAATCACTCCCCATTCACCCCATTCAAAATAAAATAATAAAAAATATTACAGATATTTGGTATCACTGCATTCAGAATCACTCGATCTATCAATATAAAATAAGAATTAGTCCAATCGGTAAACGGCATAGTGAAAATAAGCCAAAACGGCAGAATTACGCTTTTTTGGTCACCGCTACATTGCATTAAAATGCAATAATGGGCGATCAAAAGATCGTAGCAACACCAAAATGATGTAAATAAAAACATCAGTTTGGCATGCAAAAAATAAGCCCTAACCCAGCCCCAGATTTCGAAAAATGGAGACGCGACGAGTCTTGGAAAATGAAGCAATTTTTTTTTTTTAAAACAAAATTTGGATTTTGTTTTCACCACTTAACTAAAAAAGAACCTATACATGTTCTGCTTGTGTTTGATATATTTGAACTTGTAATGACCTGGAGAATCATAATGACAGGTCAGTTTTCGAATTTGGTGAACATCTTAAAAAAAAAACAGTTGTGGAATTCACTTTTTTCAATACAGGATATGGTAAAATCAATGGGGCCGTTCAAAAGTACAACTCGTCCCGCAGAAAACAAGCCCTCACACGGCCATATTGACAGAAAAGTAAAAGAGTATATGTAAAATATACTATATATATATATATACACATTTTTTTTCCATTCAAGGGGTGAAGAAAAATTCATAAATTCATTAAAAAAAAAAAAAAAAGATTTTCCTTGTATCATCATTTTCTGAGTAACTAGAAACCAATAGTCTTTTCATTTTTTGGGATATGATGCTATTTCATGGCTTATTTTTTTCACCCTCACCTGACATTTTTACTGATACCATTATAGAGTAGATACGATGTTTTGATCGCCTCTAGTTACATTTTATTGCAATGTTGCGGTGACCAATAACGCAATTCTGTCATTTCGATTTTTTTTCTCTTTACGCCATTTACAGATTCATTTTATATTTTAATAACTCTGACTTTTACAGGCAAAATCAAATGTGTGTTTTTTGTGATTGTTTTATTTTCGAAAGAGCAAAAAGGGGTGATTTAAACTTATGTTTTTGTTCTTGTTTTTTTCAAACTTTTAACAATTTTTTTTAACTATTTCTTGTATTTACTACTCCTCTCAGGGGACTTGAAGCTGCAATTGTCTAATCACTTGTTCCATAGATAATAGTGCACAGCACTGCTACGTTTAGAGAAAGCCATGATCTCCTATGAACATAAGACATGGGCCAGCGTTCACAGGAGGATTGTAATGATCATCAGCAGACTCCTGGCTGTCATAACAACCCATCAGAGCCCCCGCATTTGTTAAATCCTGCTGTCAGAGATTGACAGTGGGATTTAACAGATTAACAGCCACGAACAGAGTGCCGCACCACCCATGGTTGTTAGGGTACAGTATGTCCGATTAAATCAGCCATCGTGTGTGGGATAAGTTGCGGGCTCATATCAAAGTCAGGGAGCTGGCATATGACGTTCAGGTACATGGTATATCCGTAAGAGGTTAAATGTATATTTTCTCAACTAGACTTTAAGCAGCTCTGAACACCACTATGACATATTTTCTTTCTTTGGTTTATTATTTTTTCTATTGAACTACTTAGCTCTTTTTATAATATAGTGTCTTTATACTGTTCATTTCTACCAATGGAAAGTCCTTGTACTCCCCCAAGCAAATTTGCATCTTGGTTAGTAGGAGGACCATGCTTCCTTTATGAAAAAATATAATTATTTATCTACTTCTGGCATGCCTTAGTCTATAACTATTCTAGAAATCATCACATTACTCTCAAGTCACTTATTAAAATGTCAGTGTAGTAAGGCTACTTTCACACTAGCGTCGTGTGACATCCTTCACAATGCGTCGTTTTGGAGAAAAAAACGCATCCTGTAAAGTTGCCAGCAGGATGCGTTTTTTCTCCATAGACTTTTATTAGCTACGTATTGCGATGTATGGCCACGGATGCGTCGTGTTTTGGTGGACCGTCGGCACAAAAAAGTTCCATGTCACTTTTTTGTGCGTCGTGTCCACCATTTTTGACCGTGCATGCGCAGCCGGAACTCCACCCCCTCCTTCCCGAACATTACAATGGGGCAGCGGATGCATTGAAAAACTGCATCCGCTGCCCCGTTGTTCATTTATTTCACAACGTCCATCGGTACGTTGGGCCAACGCATGGCGACGGCCCCGTACCAACGTAAGTGTGAAAGTAGCCTAAGCAGCTTGCACAAGTTTGCACAGCTGAGGGGGCTGGGAGCGGCCTGTCTGACACAGCCAAACTTCCCAAAGGAAGGCGAGTACGGTGTGAGGCCGGGATCACACACAGCGAGATACGGCCGAGTCTCGCAGGTTAAAACCAAGCTCTAGCATCGGCACTCCAGAGCGGAGTGTGCGGCCGCATAGCAATACATGGAGTCGCTGTAGTGTGACTCCGGCCTGAGAGATAAGTTAAAAAAATAAAGAAAAATAAAAAAAAATAAAACGGATTAATGCCTAAATAAATATAAACAAAACTATAAAAAAGAGACACTGCCAGTCTAAATCACTGTTTTCCAGTCCCATCCCTATCAAAAATGTGTTTAATATATAATAATAATTTCAACAGAAAGAGGAATGCAAGGAAAGAATTTTATCTGTCCTTTGCTGTTGTAAAAGGAAAATATTAGTCAAATATTTCCTATTTTTCATGACATTTTCCCCTGATATCAGCAAAAAAAGGAATATAAAAATTACGGTACAAACATTTTTAACCTCATATATCACAAAAAGAAACTTTTTAATATTTTGATTTTTTTTTATAGAGCCATTAAAAGCGCAGCTGAAAATATGCTTGGTCAGGAAGAAAGGGAAATAGGCCTGGTCCTCATCTGGTTGGGGGTCATATAGTTTTGAGCAGAGGTATACAAATCATAATATCTGGTTTACTACAAGCAAGGAGCTTTACGGACTTTGAATTGAAACTGAAATAATAAGTAGATTATTTCACCTGATAGCTGGTGATTTAATTACTTTATTTGCTTTTTTATGACTCCCAGAATTTGTTTTAGTAACAGACAGCAAGACTAAACAATGTGCAATAATCCAGGTAGACTCATATTATCTTTAAAAAAACTAGTGATCCAAACTATCCACCAATGTGGAAAGGAAGGTTGCACATGATGAATTCCAAGTTATATTGAATAAAAACACATTGCAAAAAAGATCCACCATCCACAGACTGATATTAACTAAGATTGTTCAAATATACCAACTACCTATATGATGGCTGTTGTCACTCCTAACACTCAGACATACTCATATGTGTATTTGCCCTGTCTTTCTTAATAAGCATAAAACCAGGTAAATTTACAGAACAATCATGTAAAGAGTCCAGTTAAGTCTCAGAAACACCAATGTGTTCTTCCATTATCAATGCATCAGTTTCTGCAATTTTGCCTGCTGGACTCCTGGTATTTTGTGAACATATACTTTACGTTTCAGTCCAGTTTTTCAAATTCACTTTCAGAAATATAATTTTCAGATTTTTTGGGGGGGTATATTTGTCTTCACTGTTTTAACACACGAATGGACACAAACTGTTTTTATCCTTGCCTCACAGTCAACTTATGAAACAGTCTGACCCTACCTAGAAACAATTTACTTTATTTTCTGCCTTGTCCTCTCCCCTTGTCCCTAGTTTAAATTCTACACCAACTCGCCAAGACATCTCTTCACCAGCACACAGACCCCTTTCATTCAGATGCAATTTATCTGCAGAAAATTGATTGTACACCAATGAAAATTCAGCTCAGTGCTTCGGGAACCCAATTCCTTGTATTCCACAAGACTTAAACCATACATTTAACTTCCTAAAATCCAGCCTTTTCTCCTGAGTCATATATGGCACAAGCAGTACACCCAAAAATACTATGTTGAAAGTCCTTTCATTCAGTAGGTAACAAATTATAGAGTCAATTTTCGCCAGCGTATTTCACCAGTTTTTCCATCTGCAGGCTCTCTCTTTTATTGTGCTATTGATTCTTAGCTGGTGGAAAGAAGCTAGCTGATCTGCCTCCCATACACTGCACAGAGAGGGATTACTGCTTTTTATACCTCTGTTGGCACACAGAGAGAAGTCGCAGTATGGAGAAAATTATACAGCAGCTCTGATTTGTGTAGATAGGAATTCAGTTCTTGGTGAGGTAAAAGACTTGCTAGAAAGCTCTGCATGATCACTCTTTCTTTCTCTAGCATTAGGTATGTAAAATGTGACATCTCATTGGGCTGTCAGCCTGTTTTTCCTTGAAAAAATACAGAGATTGGCTATTTCTTGAGAGTGGATGGTGAGATCAGGGGTCAGGTGATAGGGAGAGGGGAGAAAGAAGCAAAATTGTCGCAAAATATTACACAGGTGTGTTATATTCGCTTGTGATATTGATTTATGTAAAGTTTGTCGAAAGAACAGTTCTTATTCAAGTTTTAGTAGCTAATATAAAAAATAGAAACAATAATTATAGACACAGTCACTCCAAGGTGATATAGATGCTACAAAGCTCTGTTAATAGTATAGTGAAAAGACGTTGAAGTTTACAGAATAGGGCTTTTTCCTTATGAGTTTTTGCCTAAAACAAAGATTTTGTCTCATTTAAGCTTAAATCTGCCACTTTATTGCTCATATTGATTTGTCAGTGTCTGAATAATCTTACAAAATTGTAGCCCATTCTGCAGTTATTGCTATTCCTGCCTCCGCAAGAGTAATAGTATTGAAAATGAAAAAATAGTAACTACCCTAGCTGGACTTCTGCTTGAATGGGCAATTGTGAGCTCAGACACAAAATATTTATACCCCAGAAAACACCTCCAACAGAAATGTTGTTCTATCATATCCTCTGTCCCCATTTCGGTTAGATTTTTACCCCTTCAATCCTATTGTTAGGGCTATGTAAAAAAAGATACTATGATATTTGCTTCTTGATTATTCTAAAAAAATGTATTGGTTATTTTTACTGAAATGTCAGTGAAGATTTTAATATTCTATAATATTCCAGTGAATGAGTTAAAGCTCATGCTTTGTATTTCGTGCGTCACATTGTGATATCTACACAGGAAAAAACCATCACTCCGATTTCCAACTGGAAATCAGTTACAGGCAGCATTTATTACATCTCGGATAAAAGCAATGTCTTGCCGAGATTTTCTGTTTGTTTCAGTGGACACTGCTAACAATAATGCATTTTGCAAATCTCCCTTAATCTGCAGAGCTAGCTGAAACTGAGAAATATCAGACACCATGGATTTGGCTTATGCCTCATCACTGTGGGCTTTTACCAATCCCCATTAATACCCCTATTTGTCTGGTATATGAATTATAGCCAAGTGAAACTTATCTTTTTAGATTTTATGCATGCTGCCTGCTTTCTACATCTGGTTATAGATAGATAAAGACTATGACTTCCCTTTTTGGGGGAAAAAATCAATGCTTACTTTTATTAAAAATTCCTATCTTACAACACAGATTTTGTATTTTTAAAGAAGGTGGTCTTCAATCAACTTTAATCAACAAGAAATCGTAAGGCTCCATTTACATTTCTTTTCTATTTAATTTCCGACACATTTCTAATTGCTCTTTGACTGTTAGGATTACATAGCATAACATATCCAGTAAAGAACAAAAAAAAAAAACAGACATCCAACCAGTCCAGTGGGAGTCAATGAAAACATCATAATAATTCATCATAAATCATCTGTCAAGAAAAAACATAACAGTTCCGTCATGTCCGTCATAAATTCTGAAAGAACAGAATCCATGACACCAGTGTAAAAAGACTAACATACATACACACATGGTCAAAATTGTTGGCAACCTTCTGAGTAAGAAAAACTGAAAATAGTCACTGAAATAATTTTAAACTGATAAAAATAATTTTAAATTTACTGAATATCAACTAATTTAAATCAGATATTGTTTTTTTTTTTTTAATTGTGGTTCAAAAGAAAAGGAAAAAAAATCAAAATGGCCTGGACAAAAATGATGGTACTCCTAAAAAAGAATGAAAATTATTTGACTACAGGGACTTAATAAAATAAAGTGTGTCCTGTAATCAGCATCACACGGGTCTGTAAACCTGTAATCAGTCAGTCTGCCTATTCAAGGGGTAAAAAATAGTCACTGTGGTG
Source organism: Ranitomeya imitator (assembly GCF_032444005.1). NCBI lineage: Eukaryota > Metazoa > Chordata > Amphibia > Anura > Dendrobatidae > Ranitomeya > Ranitomeya imitator. The sequence goes on along the minus strand of NC_091285.1, from coordinate 155,917,560 downwards.
TTTGTTATCATGGTGTGTATAGCTGTGAACATGTGCCAAACAAACCTTATGAAAAAGTTGTATCGGGAGATTAGAAAGCAAATTATAGACAAACATGTTAAAGGTAAAAGCTATGAAAGCATCTCCAAACAGTTTGATGTTCCTGAGGCAACAGTTGCACATATTATTCAGACCTTTAACCCCTTCATGACCTTGGGATTTTTAGTTTTTCCGTGTTCGTTTTTCACTCCCCTCCTTCCCAGAGCCATAACTTTTTTATTTTTCCATCAATTTGGCCATGTGAGGGCTTATTTTTTTGCGGGACGAGTTGTACTTTTGAACGACATCATTGGTTTTAGCATGTCGTGTACTAGAAAACGGGAAAAAAATTCCAAGTGCGGTGAAATTGCAAAAAAAAAGTGCAGTCCCACACTTGTTTTTTGTTTGGCTTTTTTGCTAGGTTCACTAAATGCTAAAACTGACCTGCCATTATGATTCTCCAGGTCATTACGAGTTCATAGACACCAAACATGACTAGGTTATTTTTTACCTAAGTGGTGAAAAAAAATTCCAAACTTTGCTAAAAAAAAAATTGCGCCATTTTCCGGTACTCGTAGCGTCTCCATTTTTCGTGATCTGGGGTCGGTTGAGGGCTTATTTTTGCGTGCCGACATGACATTTTTATTGATAGCATTTTGGTGCAGATACGTTCTTTTGATCGCCCGTTATTGCATTTTAATGCAATGTCGTGGCGACCAAAAAAACGTAATTCTGTCGTTTCAATTTTTTTTCTCGCTACGCCATTTAGCGATCAGGTTAATACTTTTTTTCTTTGATAGATCAGACGATTCTGAATGCGGCGATACCAAATATGTGTAGATTTGATTTTTTTTTTATTTATTTTGATTGGGGAGAAAGGGGGGTGATTTAAACTTTTATATTTTATTTATTTTTTCACGTTTTTTTCACTTTTTTTTCACTTTTGCCATGCTTCAATAGCCTCCATGGGAGGCTAGAAGCAGGCACAGCACGATCGGCTCTGCTACATAGCAGCGGTCTGCTGTTCGCTGCTATGCAGCAGAAAATCAGGTGTGCTGTGAGCGTCGACCACAGGGTGGCGCTCACAGCTACCGGCGATCAGTAACCATAGAGGTCTCAAGGACTTCTATGGTTACAAGGTTCAAGCATCGCCGACCTCCGATCATGTGACGGGGGTCGGTGATGCCGTCATTTCCGTCCGCCCCGGCCGGATGCAGTGGTTAAATGCTGCTGTCAGCATTTGACAGCGGCATTTAACTAGTTAATAGGTGCGGGCAGATCGCGATTCTGCCCGCGCCTATTGCGGGCACATGTCAGCTGTTCAAAACCGCCGGAGCTCGCATCAAAGAGGGGCTTCTGACCTTGGACGTACTATCCCGTCCGAGGTCAGAAAGGGGTTAAAGTCTATGGGACTGTAGCCAACCTCCCTGGATATGGCCGCAAGAGGAAGGTTGATTAACCAATAAACACAAAACAACTTCCAAAGAGATTAGAGTTGAAGTCCAAGGTCAAGGTAGATCAGTGTGAGATCTCACGATCCGTTGCTGTCTTGACCAAAGTGTACTTTATAGAAGACGACAGTGAAGCAAACCCCTGTTGAAAGCAAATCGTAATAAAACAAAACTTTGAATTATAAATTGCCAAAATGCATGTTGACAAGCCACAAAGCTGATGGGATAATATCTTTTTGCCAGTCACATCAGCTCTACAGCTGATCCTATCTGTATGTTCACAGATGCAAAAATAAAGCATAGCAAGAAAAGAACATTGTACCTACTGTGAAGCATGGAGAAGGCTGGTTTGTGTTATTTAGCACAAGGTGTCTGGAATCTGTGCAGGGTACACTAAAGTTCTAAGAATATTGAGGAAATCTAGAAAAAATGTGTTACCAATTATGAGAAATGTTGATTTGAGTCCTCCAACAGATTAATAACTCAAAACACACAGCTAAAAATATCCAAGAATGGATAAGAGCAAAGCATTGAATTATTCTAAAGTGACCTATGAGACCTTATCTATATCCTGTTGAACATCTGTGGAAGGAGATAAAACATGCAGTCTGGAGAAGGCTCCCTTCAAACATGAAACAGCTAGAACAGTTTGCTCATGTGGAGTGGTTCAAAATACGTGGGGACAGGTGCAGAAATCTCATTGAGAGATACAGAAATAATTTATTTGCAGTGATTGCTATGAGGATACTCAGGTAGAATAGGTGGACCCACTAGACCGTGACGACGATCCCCCCATGGACGAGCTGACCAGAAAGACCTCCCCCTATACAGGGAGAGTTAGGGGCAGGACCGTGAGGGACTATTGCCACGGAAGCTGGGGGACTAAGGCGGGAAACAAGGGGAGAAGCAAACGGAGACTCAGGACCAGAGGAGTAGAAGAAAACCTAAGACTGGCGGGAACAGAAGAGACACAGGACAGACGGAGTACCGCAGAGACTCAGGAAAGATGGGCACTGCAGAGACACAGGGACAGCCGGAACACAGGAACTACAGGGCAACAGGGACTATAGAGAACGAGAAGCTGCTGAGACACAGGGACCATAGGAACACAGGAACTGCAGGGACTGACGTAGGCACTGCAGAGAGATAACAGAGCACAAAATCAGAGAACCAGCAGATGCACATAGTACACGTGCGGCCAGGAGCTCTTAAGAAACACAAGTGATCATCAGGCACAGGGGTGAGGTGCAGACAAGAAGATATAGTAGCGCTGCACCTTATTTCCGGGGGAAGAGGGTCCTCCAAGATGATAGAGAGGACACGACAGAAAGTGCCAGCAGGGATTAGAGGTGCACACGTGCAGAACAGAACCTGGCGTGTGCGCGCACCAGACGAGCAGCAGAGGCCGGGAGCCAGCGTTGAAGAGAGGACGCCGCAGGAGAGCTGCGCCGGGACGCCGGGGACACGTAAGTATAACCGGGTGCGGAAGGCTGCAGCAGAGGCAGCGTGACAATTGCCTCAAAATGATGTGAAAGTACAAGGTACCGTCAATTTGGCCAGGCCATTTTCATTAGCTTTAGGTTGTGTTTTTTTCAATGTTTCTGTTAAATCGCAATTCAAAAGCAATGTCTGATTTCCGTGAGTTAATATTCAGCAAATTGAGTTATATCAGTGGGTTTCTCTTACTTTAACAGAAGAGTAAAACAATGTTGTCTGTGTATTTTGGGTAAGCAGAAAATATGCACTGAAAAAGTTGGTTTATGAAAAAAGCCCCTTATCACATGCCTTTTAATGGAATATGCGGGTCTTACAATCTCACAATTCCACTCTATAACCCAAAGCATAAAACCATAGCTAATAGCTGTTTTTCACATTGTTTGTGCAAGCACATTGTCAATGCTTGAGTTGAATAACTGAGCAATTAGTTAGTGTGGTTACTTGTGAATGCAATGCCTTTCAACCACAATTTTTGTCTATGTCGGGGAAGGTGGCTTAGAAGTCAAAGATCGATGACATGTTGACCACCAAGCTTGAAAATTGGTTACTGGCGCTCGGCAAAGCACGCATCACACAATGGCAGTATAAGTATACTTTCTGATTCTTCTGCTTCACAACCTGTATTGCTACCTGGCTGATTAGCGTTTATTGATATATATTAGGTCTTGCACTCCACACAACTGCAGTGGCGGTCAGGAGATGAATGTCTGAGCTCAGCACCCAATTACAGTATATCTAACCCTGACAATCATCAGTTGCTAATTATATTAACGTTTACTGACTCTGACATCCTTTTTGTGCTATTTATCCCCGATGCAGCTTAATTTATCACTGGACCTGACATTAAACTGAGTTAAGCATTCACTTGCCTGCAGATTTGGATCCTTGGCTCTCTCTTCTAGATTTGACCCTAGCTATCCACTTCATTACATCCTTGCCTTTCAGTTACTTTTTACCATTGTTTTGGTTATGACACACCATGTTAACCATGCCATTGAAAACTTGCTCCTCTGACCACTGATGTGAACACAACCCAGGGGCCTTTGCAGCAAAGTTCAGTCCCCGTATACCAATGGAAGAGCAAATACCAAACTGTTCTTTGTAACATTTTGAGACTTAAAAAAACTGGTGAAATTACTATGCGAATGCAAGTCAGAATGGCTGTATAATAAAGAAATCCTGAAATTGGCACAAGTAATTTTTGAGTAGAGCTAGAGAATGACAAAAGTATTAACCTGATCGCTAAACGGCGTAGCGAGAAAAAAGTCAAAATGCCAGAATTCCTTTTTTTTTGTCGCCGCTACATTGCGTTAACCCCTTCATGACCCAGCCTATTTTGACCTTAAAGACCTTGCCGTTTTTTGCAATTCTGACCAGTGTCCCTTTATGAGGTAATAACTCAGGAACGCTTCAATGGATCCTAGCGGTCCTGAGATTTTTTTTTGTGACATATTGGGCTTCGTGTTAGTGGTAAATTTAGGTCAATAAATTCTGTGTTTATAAGTGATAAAAATGGAAATTTGGCGAAAATTTTGAAAATTTCGCAATTTTCACATTTTGAATTTTTATTCTGTTAAACCAGAGAGTTATGAGACACAAAATAGTTAATAAATAACATTTACCACACGTCTACTTTACATCAGCACAATTTTGGAAACAAATTTTTTTTTTGCTAGGAAGTTATAAGGCTTAAAATTTGACCAGCGATTTCTCATTTTTACAACGAAATTTACAAAACCATTTTTTTGAGGGACCACCTCACATTTGAAGTCAGTTTGAGGGGTCTATATGGCTGAAAATACCCAAAAGTGACACCATTCTAAAAACTGCACCCCTCAAGGTGCACAAAACCACATTCAAGAAGTTTATTAACCCTTCAGGTGCTTCACAGCAGCAGAAGCAACATGGAAGGAAAAAATGAACATTTAACTTTTTAGTCACAAAAATGATTTTTCAGCAACAATTTTTTTATTTTCCCAATGGTAAAAGGAGAAACTGAACAACGAAAGTTGTTGTCCAATTTGTCCTGAGTACGCTGATACCGCATATGTGGGGGTAAACCACTGTTTGGGCGCACGGCAGGGCTTGGAAGGGAAGGAGCGCCATTTGACTTTTTGAATGAAAAATTGGCTGCACTCTTTAGCGGACACCATGTCACGTTTGTAGAGACCCTGTGTGCCTAAACATTGGAGCTCCCCCACAAGTGACCCCATTTTGGAAACTAGACGCCCCAAGGAACTTATCTAGATGCATATTGAGCCCTTTAAACCCCCAGGTGCTTCACAAATTGATCCGTAAAAATGAAAAAGTACTTTTTTTTCACAAAAAAATTATTTTAGCCTCAATTTTTTCATTTTCACATGGACAGCAGGATAAAATGGATCCTAACATTTGTTGGGCAATTTCTCCTGAGTACACCGATACCTCACATGTGGGGGTAAACCACTGTTTGGGCACATGGTAAGGCTCGGAAGGGAAGGAGCGCCATTTGACATTTTGAATGAAAAATTATCTCCATCGTTAGCGGACACCATGTCGCGTTTGGAGAGACCCTGTGTGCCTAAACATTGGAGCTCCCCCACAAGTGACCCCATTTTGGAAACTGGACCCCCCAAGGAACTTATCTAGATGCCTAGTGAGCCCTTTAAACTCCCAGGTGCTTCACAAATTGATCCGTAAAAATGAAAAAGTACTTTTTTTTCACAAAAAATTTCTTTCGCCTCAATTTTTTCATTTTCACATGGGCAATAGGATAAAATGGATCCTAAAATTTGTTGAGCAATTTCTCCCGAGTACGCTGATACCTCATATGTGGAGGTAAACCACTGTTTGGGCACACGGCAGGGCTCGGAAGGGAAGGCGCGCCATTTGACTTTTTGAATGGAAAATTAGCTCCAATTGTTAGCGGACACAATGTTGCGTTTGGAGAGCCCCTGTGTGCCTAAACATTGGAGCTCCCCCACAAGTGACCCCATTTTGGAAACTAGACCCCCCAAGGAACTTATCTAGATGCATACTGAGCACTTTAAACCCCCAGGTGCTTCACAAAAGTTTATAATGCAGAGCCGTGAAAATCAAAAATAATTTTTCTTTTCTCAAAAATGATTTTTTAGCCTGGAATTTCCTATTTTGCCAATGGTAATAGGAGAAATTGGACCACAAATGTTGTTGTCCAGTTTGTCCTGATACCCCATATGTGGGGGTAAACCACTGTTTGGGCGCACGGCAGGGCTCAGAAGGGAAGGCACACCATTTGGCTTTTTAAATGGAAAATTAGCTCCAATCATTAGCGGACACCATGTCGCGTTTGGAGAGCCCCTGTGTGCCTAAACATTGGAGATCCCCCACAAATGACCCCATTTTGGAAACTAGACCCACAAAGGAACTAATCTAGATGTGTGGTGAGCACTTTGAACCCTCAAGTGCTTCACAGAAGTTTATAACGCAGAGCCATGAAAATAAAAAAATAAAATTCTTTTCTCAAAAATGATTTTTTAGCCCGCAATTTTTTATTTTCCCAAGGGTAACAGGAGAAATTTGACCCCAAAAGTTGTTGTCCAGTTTCTCCTGAGTACGCTGATACCCCATATGTGTGGGTAAACCACTGTTTAGGCACATGCTGGGGCTCGGAAGTGAAGTAGTGACGTTTTGAAATGCAGACTTTGATGGAATGCTCTGCGGGCGTCACGTTGCGTTTGCAGAGCCCCTGATGTGGCTAAACAGTAGAAACCCCCCACAAGTGACCCCATTTTGGAAACTAGACCCCCCAAGGAACTTATCTAGATGTGAGGTGAGCACTTTGAACCCCCAAGTGCTTCACAGAAGTTTATAACGCAGAGCCGTGAAAATAATGAATACGTTTTCTTTCCTCAAAAATAATATTTTAGCCCAGAATTTTTTTTTCCCAAGGGTTACAGGAGATATTGGACCACAAAAGTTGTTGTCCAGTTTCTCCTGAGTAAGCTGATACCCCATGTGTGGGGGTAAACCACTGTTTGGGCACACGTCGGGGCTCAGAAGGGAAGTAGTGACTTTTGAAATGCAGACTTTGATGGAATGGTCTGCGGTCGTCACATTGCGTTTGCAGAGCCCCTGGTGTGCCTAAACAGTAGAAACCCCCCCACAAGTGACCCCATTTTGGAAACTAGACCCCCCAAGGAACTTATCTAGATATGTGGTGAGCACTTTGAACCCCCAAGTGCTTCACAGACGTTTACAACGCAGAGCCGTGAAAATAAAAAATCATTTTTCTTTCCTCAAAAATGATGTTTTAGCAAGCAATTTTTTATTTTCTCAAGGGTAACAGGAGAAATTGGACCCCAATAATTGTTGCGCAGTTTGTCCTGAGTATGCTGGTACCCCATATGTGGGGGTAAACCACTGTTTGGGCGCACGTCGGGGCTCGGAAGTGAGGGAGCACCATTTGACCTTTTGAATACAAGATTGGCTGGAATCAATGGTGGCGCCATGTTGCGTTTGGAGACCCCCTGATGTGCCTAAACAGTGGAAACCCCTCAATTCTAACTCCAACACACCCCTAACCCTTATCCCAACTGTAGCCGTAACCCTAATCACAACCCTAACCCCAACACACCCCTAACCACAACCCTAACCCCAACACACCCCTAACCCTAACCACAACCCTAATTCCAACCCTAACCCTAAGGCTATGTGCCAACGTTGCGGATTCGTATGAGATTTTTCAGCACCATTTTTGAAAAATCCGCGGGTAAAAGGCACTGCGTTTTACCTGCGGATTTTCCGCAGATTTCCAGTGTTTTTTGTGCGGATTTCACCTGCGGATTCCTATTGAGGAACAGGTGTAAAACGCTGCGGAATCCGCACAAAGAATTGACATGCTGCGGAAAATACAACGCAAAGTTTCCGCGTGGTATTTTCTGCACCATGGGCACAGCGGATTTGGTTTTCCATATGTTTACATGGTACTGCAAACCTGATGGAACACTGCTGCGGATCCGCAGCCAAATCCGCACCGTGTGCACATAGCCTAATTCTAAAGGTATGTGCACACGCTGCTGAAAACACTTCGGATCCGCAGCAGTGTCCCATGAGTTTACAGTTCAATGTAAACCTATGGGAAACAAAAATCGCTGTACACATGCTGCAGAAAAACTGCACGGAAACGCAGCGGTTTACATTCCGCAGCATGTCACTTCTTTCTGCGGATTCCGCAGCGGTTTTACAACTGCTCCAATAGAAAATCGCAGTTGTAAAACCGCAGTGAAATGCGCAGAAAAACCTCGGTAAATCTGCGATAAATCCACAGCGGTTTAGCACTGCGGATTTATCAAATCCTCTGCGGAAAAATCCGCAGAGGACCAGAATACGTGTGCACATTCCTAACCCTAACCCTACCCCTAACCCCAACCCTACCCCTAACCCTACCCCTAACCCTACCCCTACCCCTACCCCTACCCCTAACACTACCCCTACCCCTAACCCTACCCCTAACCCTAACCCTACCCCTAACCCTAACCCTAACCCTAACCCTAGTTCTTACCCCAACATTAGTGGAACAAAAAAATAATAATTCTTTATTTTTTTTATTGTCCCTACCTATGGGGGTGAAAAAGGGGGGGGGGGTCATTTACTATTTTTTTATTTTGATCACTGAGATAGGTTATATCTCAGTGATCAAAACTCTCTTTGGAACGAATCTGCCGCCCGGCGCCCAGGAAAGAAGACGGACGGACCCCGGGAGGCTAGGTAAGTATAAGGGGGGGAGATCAGGGCACGGGGGGGGCGTCGGAGCACGGGGGGGTGGATCGGAACACGGGGGGGTGGATTGGAGCACGGGGGGTGGATTGGAACACGGGGTGGGGGATTGGAGCACAGGGTGGGGGATCGCTGTGCGGGGGGGTGGATCGGAGCACGGGGGGGATCGCAGTGCGGGGGGTGGATCAGAGTGCGGGGGGGTTTGATTGGAGCACGGGGGTGTGATTGGAGCACGGGGGAGCGGACAGGAGGACGGGGGAGCGGAGCACAGGACGGAGGGGAGCGGACCGCAGATCGGGGGGCTGGGGGGGGCGATCGGTGGGGTGGGGTGGGTGCACATAAGTGTTTCCAGCCATGGCCGATGATATTGCAGCATCGGCCATGGCTGGATTGTAATATTTCACCAGTTTTTTAGGTGAAATATTACAAATCGCTCTGATTGGCAGTTTCACTTTCAACAGCCAATCAGAGCGATCGTAGCCACGGGGGGGTGAAGCCACCCCCCCTGGGCTAAACTACCACTCCCCCTGTCCCTGCAGGCCGGGTGAAATGGGAGTTAACCCTTTCACCCGATCTGCAGGGACGTGATCTTTCTGTGACACAGCATATGCGTCACAGGTCGGATTGGCACCGACTTTCATGATGCATACGCTGTGTCACAGGTCGGGAAGGGGTTAAAATGCAATAACGGGCGATCAGAAGATCCCATCTATACCAAAATGGTATCAATAAAAATGTCAGCTTGGCGCACAGAAAGTAAGCCCTCACCAAGCCCAAGATCGTGAATAATGGAGACCCTAAGGGTCTCAGAAAATTATGCCATTCTTTTTTTAACAATTTTTTTTTTTTTTTCACCACCTAAATAAAAAATAACCTAGACATGTTTGGCTTGTATGAACTCATAATGATCTGGAGAATCATAATGTCAGGTCAGTTTTAGCATTTATTGAACATGAAAAAAAAACCCTAAAAAACGAACATGAATAATGGTGAAATTGCACTTTTTTTTTCCAAATTCACCGCACCTGGAATTTTGTTCACATTTTTGAGTAAATGATATGTTAAAATTAATGCGGTCAATCAAAAGTACAACTTGTCCCACAAAACGCAAACCCTCACATGGCCATTTTGACCAAAAAATGAAAACGTTATGGCTTTGGGAAGAAGGGGAGCAAAAAACGGAAATACAAAAACTGAAATACCCCTGGTCGTTAAGGGGTTAACCCATTGCCGGATCTCAATAGAATAGAGCAAAGTGGTGTCTCACTGGCCACTATTTTGCTGCATATGTGTAAATCAAATCCACATTTCGGATTTACTGGAAATCAGATTTTAGGGGAAATACATTATAAATTAAAATCTTTATGCATCGATTCACTTATCTCTAATGCTAACATAAAAAAGGGACATATTGTAGAATATCTTTGATCCAATTTCTCAAAAATAAAGATTACAAGTTGCTATGAGAAAACAGGAATATTACATTTTAGGCATCTGATTGGATCGATATAAAAGATTTACACTCTTCTTACAAACAAATCAAGAACATTGACTTTGTTCATTGTATTGATAGTTATATGGTGGAAACTAAATTCTGATTTTACATAGACAACTGTGGACCATATGCAGACTATGTATAGGCACCCTAGCATTAGTAAGCAAGGAAGGAAAGTCTCCCATCTCTTTTATCATAGCAAAAAATAAAAATTAGCAAGGACTAGGACCATTCATCCTGGGATGGAGCACCATGGTGGTTACCATAACCTGCTGCAATAAGACTTTATTTTGACTTTTGTTATAAGAGCTCCTGTATAGAATGGCAATTGTAATTAATTTTTTTTTTAAGTATGACCATCCAAGAAATTTGAGAAGAAATTTTCCTTCCCTAAATTTCTTTTGGCTTGCCATATCCAGAGATGAATGACTAGATGATTACCAGCATTGTGGGAAACTGGTGGAAAAGGAACAGATGGATACAACTTTCACATGCCTTTGTTCTGAAGGTGGTAATGGATAATAGAAATATTAACAATATTCTGCATAACAGTTACATAACAGTCATTCAACTGGATGAAATCTTGAAAAGACCTCTATGGAAAGAACATTTATCCAGAATTATTTGATGTTGGGTCAAACACCATCCATTACCCATAACTTGAACTAATATGGAGAAAGAAAGCATAAGGTGATTAAACTGATATATCCTATTGGGCCGCTCCTTTGTCCTGTTCATTCATTGCATTAATGTACATAGTAGGCTAAGGACTAAGATATCATTGTGACTCATATGACTCTTTCTAACAAAAAATGTGAGCCTTCTCCAACATCTACAAAAATTCGAAGACACGTTATATTATGTGATTTCCATTGCAGTAAGTAGAGGGTGACGTTACTCAGGACCACGAAGTTTTAGAGAGTCAAGGTAAGAATTCACAGAACCTATAGCTTCACAATCCAGCAATGGCCTTTCATTGATGCATCATACCAAAAATTCTATATTTGGGTTTTGTCCTTTGATACTAAGAATTTTATGATCAAAAAACTAAGTTTTACGTTTGTCATAAAAGTAATCCAAGTAAAACAAATCATCATGCGTTAATCTCTACTTCACCAATTACTTCCGTGCCAACCAACCTCCGATCCTCACAAGATCTCCTTCTCTACTCCCCTCTTATCTCCTCTTCCCACAATCGTATACAAGATTTCACTTGCGTACCACCCCTACTCTGGAACTCTCTACCACAACACATCAGACTCTCGCCTACCATCGAAACCTTCAAAAAGAGCCTGAAGACCCACCTCTTACCTGCAGTAACCACCGATCGACCAAACCGCTGCATGACCAGCTCTATCCTTGCCTACTGTATCCTCACCCATTCCTTGTAGATTGTGAGCCTTCGCGGGCAGGGTCCTCACTCCTCCTGTACCAGTTATGACTTGTATTGTTTAAGATTATTGTACTTGTTTTTATTATGTATACCCCTCCTCACATGTAAAGCGCCATGGAATAAATGGCGCTATAACAATAAATAATAATAATAGTTAGGTCCAAAACATAGTGCTATATTTTCTAATGATCTCTCAGATATCATTTTACATAACTGTTAATGATCATTTTTTTTTCAATGTTGAGTCTTTATTATTCATATCAATCTGTCTTTCAGATCATCTTCCGTAGCTACTCCAGATTAAATTCCCTTCATTATCGTCACAGAACTAGATGAATAAGTGGCACATCTGTTCATGAAGTGGTTTATTATCTGCGCTGATGAGGTTCTGGATGAATAGAGAAAGGACTTAAATATGGAGCAGACAAAATGTACACAGGTTTATGCATAATCCTGGATTCATAAATAGTTGAGCTAACTAACAAATCTGATTTTGCACTGAAGAGCCAATTATAAGATGTTGCTTTGAGCCAACAAAAGGCTCCATACAGACTTCAGAAAAAGTGGCGCCTGTTTCAGGTGTGGAGATGACGATGTTTCATGTTCTCTGTATCTCTGCATTTCACCACTTCAAACTAACATCTGTAATGGACATTATAATCAGCTTGGTTTGGGATTCAAAAGGAGAATGTTTAATGTTTATTTAAAGGGAATAGAAATTGTTCTGTTCCATCCACTTGCTATACAGACATTAATTCTAGGTAAATAGGACTGGAATTCTAATTATCGATACATCATACTTTTCTTAATCCATCATAGGCTCCATATCAATTATGCTTGATTTATATGCAATAATGCAAGATATGCTGACATTGCTATGTCTCATAATTTCTCTCGGATGGCAGGAAATAAAACCACAGTAAACTTGCCTTCACTAATTACATCAGATACGCCATAAATAAATCTCAGGATTTAGAAACCTGCTGGAACTGAGTGCTTCATATTCATTTTCTTGCTGCCTGAAAACTTAATTGCTATATTTAATTTAATAGAAAACCATTAAATATGAAAACCAAATAATAAAAAAATAATGTAATACTTTATTAGAGGGGTTTTCCTTTCAGAGCCATCTCTGTCCATATGTCCTATTGAGGAATATTGAAGTTTTAATGGGTAGTCCACCCTAAATCAGAGAGGTCTGTGTCTGGCCTATAAAAAATCGATAGTCAGATTGTTTTAAAGGGAATCTTTCACTAGATTTTTACTACCTCTCTTGAGAGCAGCATAATGTAGGAAAAGATGCCCTGATTTTAACGATGTATCACTTAGTTTTCTGGGTACAGCAGTTGTGACATAATAAGAGTTGTAGGATGTAGCATGTATCAGAGCTCAGAAAGCTAACCTTGCCCACATCTCATCTTATGTGTGCATTGTCTATTGACAGTAAGCTGCTTATCAGAGGAGGGGGAGTGGTCGGACCAGGGCTCACATGCCATGTAATCCAGGAAGTGATAATCTCCTAGAGATAAAATCACTCATTGTATGGAAACAACAGTTTACAGCCTAATAAGTGAAATGTGTATCTCAGTCCTAACATCATCCGGTCCTCAGATTATATAGCAAAAACCTGCTGACAGAATCCCTTTAAAGAAGCAATAGTTTGAATAAGAGCCAAAACTACATTTCTCAGAAAACTTTTCTTATTACATTAAATTATTATGTCAGTTACTCACATAAACACCTAATTCAGAAAAAATAGAACTATAGGAAAGTACTTTCGCTTACTACAACTTCTTTAAACATTAGGCAGGACCACCTTTGCTCAATCTGTGGCTCTGGGTAGAAATTAGTTGAGGGTCCTCAAATGCTAGCATAGTTCACCGTCCCCTAGAAACATTTAAGGTGGATTTACTTGGTCCATTGCAATCAGTTAGGCGAGCACCAATTGACTATATTCAACTTCTGATGCGTGTTTACCTGCCTCTTCACACAGCCTGACAAAGAATTATGGGGACAGAGTGATGGCTAATATGCTCGCTTTGTCCCCATACAGCATCATGTTATCATTATCATATTTCTTGTCTCATGTGTTGCTGTGAATGATGATTTTTGCTCTGGCATACATGATACATGATAATCTCTGGTTAGACTGCACATAAAGTACTGTGTACAGCTTTGGGCACCGGTGCTCAGGAAGGATATAATGGAACTAGAGCGAGTACAAAGGAGGGCAACAAAATTAATAAAAGGAATGGGGGAACTACTGTACCCAGAGAGATTAGCAAAATTAGGATTATTTAGTCTAGAAAAAAGATGACTGAGGGACAATCTAATAACCATGTATAAGTATATAAGGGGACAATACAAATATCTCTCAGAGGATATGTTTATACCAAGGAAGGTGACGGTAACAAGGGGCCATTCTCTGTGTCTGGAGGAGAGATGGTTTTTCCACCAACATAGAAGAGGATTTTTTACTGTTAGGGCAGTGAGAATCTGGAATTCCTTGCCTGAGGAGGTGGTGATGGTGAATTCAGTCAAGGTGTTCAGGAGAGGCCTGGATGTCTTCCTAGAGAGTAACAATATTGTATCTGTAACACCCCAGGTAACCGGTTGTTACAGTGGCATTGCTTTCCTTTCTGGGTGGATGATAACATGCTTGGAAGCGAGGAAGGATCCCTTTAACAAGTGACACGTACATACAACACTGTTCTGACTCCAGGCCAGAAGGGGGAGCTCTGATCCAGTTTGTGGCTGGCTTCCCTATATATATTCTGGCTGGAGGAGGAGTTAGTCAGTCTGTGAGAGAGAGTCTGTCAGAGGGACAGAGGAGAGAGGAAAGCTGGAGCCATGCAGACTTGTGGATCTGCAGCTCCCGGAACGAGCAAAGAGAGATACAGAGCAGATTGTAGGAGACTGTGAGGGGTGCAAAAGCAAAGGAGAGGAAAGAGCTGGAGGGGAGCTGCGATTGAGCCAAAGCACAAAATGAGAAAAAGGATCAAGTCATACAGAAACAATCAGACAAAACAGTATGCAAGCACATCAGGGGGTCAGACACACAGCCAGAATGAATGTATAACTGACAAGGAACACCAGATGGGGTATGATATATATATATATATATATATATATATATATATATATATAAAACCATCCCAAATCCAAAAGGAGACCACACAAAGTTAACCATGAGAGGACAGGGAAAGGAACCCTGTCCTCAACCATGACAGTACCCCCTCTTAACGGGGGCCACTGGACTCCCAGGCTTCTCTGGATGCCTTGGCATGAAAAGCCCAAACTAACCGATTAGCATGCACCAAACTGGCTAAGACCCAAAACCAATCCTCCAGAGCATACCCCTTCCGGTGCACCAAATATTGCAGATTCATTGATGCACCCCACCTTTTACTCCAGCTGTCCCTCAACCAATACCGGAGGAGTGATGGATGAGGAGTCCTCCTCAACATCTCCCAATGGCTTTAAGAGGAATCTGTGGAAAACATTGGATATTTTGAAGAAGGTAGGAAGCTGTAACCTGTAGGCCACCAGGTTGACTACCTCCACAATTTTATATTGGCCAATAAGAGGTTAGTGATAAAGTCCATGGCCAAAGTTTCCATGGTCTATCTGGAAATGGTAAAGGCACCAATTCCCCGGCCGGTAGTGGGAATTTTTAGAATGGGCACAGACCCCACATGCAGACACAAACTTTTTAACATCTGCAACCAAAGAGGGCCACCAGAACATCCTAGCAACAGCAACCGGGTGGCCGAAATCCCAGGAAGAGCACTCAAAGCAGACTCATGGAACTCTCGCAGAAGTCTAAGATGAAAATGTTCTAGTACAAACAATCTACCCCTAGGTTTATTATGGGAAGCCAGTGCCTGGGCCTCAAAAATCTCTCTCTCTAGATCAGATGAGATTTCGGCTACCACCAACCCTGGCTGAAGAATGGAGGATGGGGGTTAAGGAGGAGACACAGAATCAAAGCTTTGGAACAATGCATCTGCCTTATCATTCTTAGACCCCGACCGGAAGGTGATGAAAAATTGAAATAGGGAAACAAATAGCGGCCTCCGGGCCTGCCTAGGAGTTAATCTTTTGGCAGACTCAATATAAGCTAGATTTTTGAGGTGCCGAAATGTGAGACGAAAAGGGAAGTCAGGAAGCAGCCAAAGGTTAGGGAGCCAGAGATAGCAGTACAGTACAAGCGGGGCAGGAGGGTGCAGAGTAAGAGTAATCAAGCCAGAAGGTCAGAGCCAGAAGAGACAGTAATAACAGAATCACAAAGCAAAGCACAAAATAAGAAAGCGGACCAGGTCATACAGGAGAGACAATCTGACAAAACAGTATGCAATCACACCAGAGGGTCAGACACACAGCCAGAACGAATGTATAGCTGACAAGAACCCCAGAAGGGGGGCGGGTATATATAGCACTCCCAAATCCAAAAGGAGGCCACACAAAATTAACCCTGAGAGGACAGGGAAAGGAACTCTGTCCTGAACCATGACATACACATATTTGGTATCGCCACATTCAGAATCGCCCGATCTATCAATAAAAAAGAAAGGATTAACCAGATCGCTAAACGGCATAGCGATAAAAAAAATGTCAAAACGTCAGAATTACATTTTTTGGGTTGCCACAACATTGCAATAAAATGCAATAACAGGCGTTCAAAAAATGGAGACGCTACGGGTATCAAAAAATGACACTTTTTTTTTAGCACAGTTTGGATTTTTTTTCACCACTTAGATAAAAAAGAACCTATACATATTTGGTGTCTATGAACTCATAATGACTTGGAAAATCATATTGGCAGGTCAGCTTTAGAATTTATTGAATTTAGTAAAAAAGCCAAATAGAAAACAAATGTGGGATTGGACTTTTTTGCAATTTCACTGCACTTGGAATTTTTTCCCGTTTTCTATCACACAACATGGTAAAACCAATGGTGTAGTTCAAAAGTACAACTTGTCCCACAAAAAAGCAAGCCCTTACATGGCTATTTTGACAAAATTTAAAAAGTTATGGCTCTGGGAAGAAGGGGAGCAGAAAATGGAAAATCAAAGCCAAAAATACCCCTGGTCTTTAAGGGGTTAAAGGGATCACTGCTTGCGTCGAGAAACACGTGATGGTGTCTCCGCAGCTTCTTTACATGCATCTGCATATTTCCCATAAGGGATGGGGGCAGTGTTCTGGAATCACTGCGTTGAGAAACACGTGATGGTGTCTCCGTGGTGTTGGATGTTTTGGTCTCCCCGAGGCCAATCATCTGTGCCTTTATAGCCTTTTTACTAGGCACTGCTCCTAATAGCCAGATTCCTACTCCACACTGATGAGGGGCAAAAACCCCGAAACAGCTGTCTGTGGATGGATACCATGCTTGGCATAGGTGGCTTTCCTTCATAGGATGCTGCCCTTCCCGTGGTTGTTCCTTCCCGGGGAAAGGCCTGGCTATTCACTGCTTGCGTCGAGAAACACGTGATGGTGTCTCTGCAGCTTCTTTACATGCATATGAACTCATAATGACTTGGAAAATCATATTGGCAGGTCAGCTTTAGCATTTATTGAATTTAGTAAAAAAGCCAAATAAAAAACAAATGTGGGATTGGACTTTTTTGCAATTTCACTGCACTTGGAATTTTTTCCCGTTTTCTATTACACAACATGGTAAAACCAATGGTGTAGTTCAAAAGTACAACTTGTCCCACAAAAAAGCAAGCCCTCACATGGCTATTTTGACAAAATTTAAAAAGTTATGGCTCTGGGAAGAAGGGGAGCAGAAAATGGAAAATCAAAGCCAAAAATACCCCTGGTCTTTAACCCCTTTACCCCCAAGGGTGGTTTGCACGTTAATGACCAGGCCAATTTTTACAATTCTGACCACTGTCCCTTTATGAGGTTATAACTCCGAAACGCTTCAACGGATCCTGGTGATTCTGACATTGTTTTCTCGTGACATATTGTACTTCATGATAGTGGTAAAATTTCTTTGATAGTACCTGCGCTTATTTGTGAAAAAAACGGAAATTTGGCGAAAATTTTGAAAATTTCGCAATTTTCAAACTTTGAATTTTTATGCAATTAAATCACAGAGATATGTCACACAAAATACTTAATAAGTAACATTTCCCACATGTCTCCTTTACATCAGCATAATTTTGGAACCAATTTTTTTTTTTGTTAGGGAGTTATAAGGGTTAAAAGTTGACCAGCAATTTCTCATTTTTACAACACCATTTTTTTTTAGGGACCACGTCTCATTTGAAGTCATTTTGAGGGGTCTATATGATAGAAAATGCCCAAGTGTGACACCATTCTAAAAACTGCACCCCTCAAGGTGCTCAAAACCACATTCAAGAAGTTTATTAACCCTTCAGGTGTTTAATAGGAATTTTTGGAATGTTTAAATAAAAATGAACATTTAACTTTTTTACACAAAAAATTTACTTCAGCTCCAATTTGTTTTATTTTACCAAGGGTAACAGGAGAAATTGGACCCAAAAAGTTGTTGTCCAATTTGTCCTGAGTACGCTGATACCCCATATGTGGCAGTAAACCACTGTTTGGGCGCATGGGAGAGCTCGGAAGGGAAGGAGCGCTATTTGACTTTTCAATGCAAAATTGACAGGAATTGAGATGGGACGCCATGTTGCGTTTGGAGAGCCACTGATGTGCCTAAACATTGAAACCCCCCACAAGTGACACCATTTTGGAAAGTAGACCCCTAAGGAACTTATCTGGATGTGTGGTGAGCACTTTGACCCACCAAGTGCTTCACAGAAGTTTATAATGCAGAACCGTAAAAATAAAAAATCATATTTTTTCACAAAAATTATATTTTTGCCCCCAATTTTTTATTTTTCCAAGGGTAAGAGAAGAAATTGGACCTCAAAAGTTGTTGTCCAATTTGTCCTGAGTACGCTGATACCCCATATGTGGCAGTAAACCACTGTTTGGGCGCATGGGAGAGCTCGGAAGGGAAGGAGCGCAGTTTGACTTTTCAATGCAAAATTGACAGAAATTGAGATGGGACGCCATGTTGCGTTTGGAGAGCCACTGATGTGCCTAAACATTGAAACCCCCCACAAGTGACACCATTTTGGAAAGTAGACCCCCTAAGGAACTTATCTAGAGGTGTGGTGAGCACTTTGACCCACCAAGTGCTTCACAGAAGTTTATAATGCAGAACCGTAAAAATAAAAAATCATATTTTTTCACAAAAATTATATTTTTGCCCCCAATTTTTTATTTTTCCAAGGGTAAGAGAAGAAATTGGACCTCAAAAGTTGTTGTCCAATTTGTCCCGAGTACGCTGATACCCCATATGTGGCAGTAAACCACTGTTTGGGCGCATGGGAGAGCTCGGAAGGGAAGGAGCGCCGTTTGACTTTTCAATGCAAAATTGACAGGAATTGAGATGGGACGCCATGTTGCGTTTGGAGAGCCACTGATGTGCCTAAACATTGAAACCCCCCACAAGTGACACCATTTTGGAAAGTAGACCCCCTAAGGAACTTATCTGGATGTGTGGTGAGCACTTTGACCCACCAAGGGCTTCACAGAAGTTTATAATGCAGAGCCATAAAAATAAAACAAAATTTTTTTCCCACAAAAATTATTTTTTAGCCCCCAGTTTTGTATTTTCCCTAGGGTAACAGGAGAAATTGGACCCCAAAAGTTGTTGTCCAATTTGTCCTGAGTACGCTGATACCCCATATGTGGGGGGGAACCACCGTTTGGGCGCATGGGAGGGTTCGGAAGGGAAGGAGCGCCATTTGGAATGCAGACTTAGATGGAATGGTCTGCAGGCGTCACATTGCGTTTGCAGAGCCCCTAATGTACCTAAACAGTAGAAACCCCCCACAAGTGACACCATTTTGGAAAGTAGACCCCCTAAGGAACTCATCTTGATGTGTTGTGAGAGCTTTGAACCCCCAAGTATTTCACTACAGTTTATAACGCAGAGCCATGCAAATAAAAAATATTTTTTTTTCCACAAAAATTATATTTTAGCCCCCAGTTTTGTATTTTTCCAAGGTTAGCAGGAGAAATTGGACCCTAAATGTTGTTGTCCAATTTGTCCTGAGTACGCTGATACCCGATATGTGGGGGGAAACCACCGTTTGGGCGCAAGGGAGGGCTCGGAAGGGAAGGAGCATCATTTGGAATGCAGACTTAGATGGATTGGTCTGCAGGCGTCACATTGCGTTTGCAGAGCCCCTAATGTACCTAAACAGTAGAAACCCCCCACAAGTGACCCCATATTGGAAACTAGACCCCTCAATGAACTTATCTAGATGTGTTGTGAGAACTTTGAACCCCAAAGTATTTCACTACAGTTTATAACGCAGAGCCGTGAAAATAAAAAATCTTTTTGTTTTCCCACAAAAATTATTTTTTAGCCCCCAGTTTTGTATTTTCCCAAGGGTAACAGGAGAAATTGGTCCACAAAAGTTGTTGTCCAATTTGTCCTGAGTAAGCTGATACCCCATATGTTGGGGTAAACCCCTGTTTGGGCACACAGGAGAGCTCGGAAGGGAAGGAGCACTGTTTTACTTTTTCAACGCAGAATTGGCTGGAATTGAGATCGGACGCCATGTCGTGTTTGGAGAGCCCCTGATGTGCCGAAACAGTGGAAACCCCCCAATTATAACTGAAACCCTAATCTAAACACACCCCTAACCCTAATTCCAACGGTAACCCTAACCACACCTCTAACCCTGACACACCACTAACCCTAATCCCAACCCTATTCCCAACTGTAAATGTAATCTAAACCCTAACCCTAACTTTAGCCCTAACCCTAGCCCTAACCCTAGCCCTAACCCTAGCCCTAACCCTAACCCTAGCCCTAACCCTAGCCCTAACCCTAACCCTAACCCTAGCCCTAACCCTAGCCCTAACCCTAGCCCTAACCCTAGCCCTAACCCTAGCCCTAACCCTAGCCCTAGCCCTAACCCTAGCCCTAACCCTAGCCCTAACCCTAACCCTAACCCTAGCCCTAGCCCTAACCCTAGCCCTAACCCTAGCCCTAACCCTAGCCCTAACCCTAGCCCTAACCCTAACCCTAATCCTAGCCCTAACCCTAGCCCTAATGGGAAAATGGAAATAAATACATTTTTTTTTATTTTTCCCTAACTAAGGGGGTGATGAAGGGGGGTTTGATTTACTTTTATAGCGGGTTTTTTAGCGGATTTTTATGATTGGCAGCCGTCACACACTGAAAGACCCTTTTTATTGCAAAAAATATTTTTTGCAATACCACATTTTGAGAGCTATAATTTTTCCATATTTTGGTCCACAGAGTCATGTGAGGTCTTGTTTTTTGCGGGACGAGTTGACGTTTTTATTGAAAACATTTTCGGGCACGTGACATTTTTTTATCGCTTTTTATTCCGATTTTTGTGAGGAAGAATGACCAAAAGCCAGCTATTCATGAATTTCTATTGGGGGAGGCGTTTATACCGTTCCGCGTTTGGTAAAATTGATAAATCAGTTTTATTCTTCGGGTCAGTACGATTACAGCGATACCTCATTTATATCATTTTTTTATGGTTTGGTGCTTTTATACGATAAAAACTATTTTACAGAAAAAATAATTATTTTTGCATCGCTTTATTCTCAGGACTATAACTTTTTTATTTTTTTGCTGATGATGCTGTATGGCGGCTCTTTTTTTGCGGGACAATATGACGCTTTCAGCGGTACCATGGTTATTTATATCTGTCCTTTTGATCGCGTGTTATTCCACTTTTTGTTCGGCGGTATGATAATAAAGCGTTGTTTTTTGCCTCGTTTTTTTTTTTTTTTCTTATGGTGTTTACTGAAGGGGTTAACTAGTGGGACAGTTTTATAGGTCGGGTCGTTACGGACGCGGCGATACTCAATATGTGTACTTTTATTGGTTTTTTTTTTTATTTAGATGAAGAAATGTATTTATGGGAATAATATTTTTTTTTTTTTTTCATTATTTTGGAATATTTTTTTTAATTTTTTTTACACATTTGGAAAATTTTTTTTTTACTTTTTTACTTTGTCCCAGGGGGGGACATCACAGATCAGTGATCTGACAGTTTGCACAGCACTCTGTCAGATCACTGATCTGACATGCAGCGCTGCAGCCTTCACAGTGCCTGCTCTAAGCAGGCTCTGTGAAGCCACCTCCCTCCCTGCAGGACCCGGATCCGCGGCCATCTTGGATCCGGGGCTCGAGCAGGGAGGGAGGTGAGGAGACCCTCGCAGCAACGCGATCACATCGCGTTGCTGCGGGGGGCTCAGGGAAGCCCGCAGGGAGCCCCCTCCCTGCGCGGTGCTTCCCTGCACCGCCGGCACATCGCGATCATCTTTGATCGCGGTGTGCCAGGGGTTAATGTGCCGGGGGCGGTCCGTGACCGCTCCTGGCACATAGTGCCGGATGTCAGCTGCGATAAGCAGCTGACACCCGGCCGCGATCGGCGGCGCTCCCCCCGTGAGCGCTGCCGATCGCTATGACGTACTATCCCGTCCAGGGTCAGATAAGCCCAGGGCACCTCGACGGGATAGTACGTCTAAGGTCACAGAGGGGTTAAGGGGTTAAAGGGATAACCATTCAAAGTTTGAAAATTGCAAATTTTTCTACATTTTTGTCAAAGTTTTGATATTTTTTGTAAATAAATCCAAAACATATTGACCTAAATTTACCATTATCATAATGTATAATGTGCCACAAAAAACAATCTCAAAATCACTTGGATTTGTTGAAGAATTCCAGAGTTATTACTGCATAAATTGACACTTGCTCAGATTTCAAAAATTTGGCCCGGTCACTAGGTATTCATAAAAGGCATTATAAGTATTGGGCAACCATTTGGAGGGTTAGTGATATATATTTGCCTCACCTACACTAGAAATCGTTCAAAACTTGCCAGTACCTTCCATCCTGCAGTGATTAAGTTATAGATGTTATTAATGTCTCAGATATCAGCTATGATATTCTCATAACGACTTACATAAGGTTGACAAAGCTCTAATCACAAGTTTGATTAAGAAATACGAATTGAATCTGGACTGCAAGTGAAGAAAATTTAAGCACAAAATCTATTTAATGCAGATCATCTAAGAAGCATTATTTATGTGTCCTGTCATAACGGCAGATATTGAATTGAACATTCTCTGCTTATTTTAAAAGAGAATATCAATCTCCTCAGTTCTTGACAAGATCTTGTGAGGATACAATTACAACGCAGGGAGAAAGGAATTCTGGAAGCAAAGTTTTATTCATTTTATACTGGAAGAATATTTTAATATAGTTAGAAGCTGAAGGCAATCAAAGTGTATAGTTCCTGAGGAATTACGGGAACTTAATCAATTTTTTTTACTCGTCAGATCTGAAGTTATTACAACCTATCATCACTCTCAATCAAAAACAAAGATGAAAGGTTACTAAAAATTCCATTGGGATAAAAAAGGAGTTTAATACAGTTGAGGAAATAAGTATTTGATCCCTTGCTGACTTTGTATGTTTGCCCACTGACAAAGACATGAACAGTCTATAATTTTAAGGGTAGGTTAATTTTAGCATTGAGAGATAGAATATCAAAAATAAAATCCAGAAAATTACATTGTATAAATTAATGTATATAAATTTATTTGCATTTTGCAGTGAGAAATAAGCATTTGATCCCCTACCAACCATTAAGAGCTCTGGCTCCTACAGACCTGTCAGGGGGTTACTGCAACAGAGCGGAGCCAGAAGACCGCAGCATCTGGTGGCTCTTACTCCGCTGCTGAGAAGAAGCACTTCTTCAGTGTATTCAACTAGTTTGTTTCTTTTCAGCAGAACAGGGGTTAATCGGTCATGTTGGAGATTTCTGCATTCAGCTATTCTCAGTTAACCACTCCTCTTCAATATAAAAGCTGGGCTTGATTACCAGGCCCTTGTCTGAGTTAGCAGTAGCTACATAGACCTGGAGTGAGAGGAGCTGGTATGGAAAGGGAAAGCTGGATGAGTTTATTAGCGACTGTTACTTGGTTTGTATGCTTGTAAATCCCTTATCCTTTTCCGTCTTACTTTCTTGCCCTTCCCTCCACACCCTGGTAAATACCTTTGTTATGTGAGTGTATATTTTGTGTGTGTGGAGTTTTCTTTAAATCCTTGTCTCTTTCCCCCCTGTCCGGTTAGTGTACTACGGTACACAGTAGCGCCTCGCTTACCCGGGTGGGGGAAGAGGACAGACGTAGGGCTGTAGTGGCAGATAAAGCAAGGGCGGAGGCTTCGGCATCTTCGCCATCTGAAGTATCCCGGGCAACAGTGTGAGCTAGGGCGCCCCCTAGTGTTAGGGCCAGGAAAGGTGCCCCCTGGTCCCAGGTCACTCACCAGTTGAATTGTGGCAAGACCAGCAAGACGCTCCTAATCATCTTGTTACCTTCATAAAAGACAGCTGTCTTACGTAGTCATCTTTAATAAAAGACTTCTGCCCACAGATTTAATCAGTCAGACTCAATCCTCTACAACATGGGCAAGACCAAAGAGCTTTATAAGGAAGTCAGGGACAAGATCATAGACATGCACAAAGCTGTAATGGGCTACAAAACCATAAGTAAGAAGTTAGGTGAGAAGGAGACAACTGTGGGTGCAACAGTAAGAAACTGGAAGAAATACAAAATTACTGTCAATCAACATTGATCTGGGGCGCCAAGCCATATCTCACCTCTTGGGGTATCCTTGATCATGAGGAAAATGAGCGATCAGCCTAAAACTATACGGGGGGAATTGTTAATAATCTCAAGGCAGCTGGGACAACAGTCACCAAGAATACCATTGGTAACACATTATGCAGTAAAGGTTTAAATTCCTGCAGTGCCTGCAAGGTTCCCCTGCTCTAAAAGGCACATGTGCAGGCCCATATGAAGTTTGCCAATGAACACCTGTATAATTCTGTGAGTAATTGGGAGAAGGTGCAGTGGTCAGATGAGATCTTTGGCATTAACTCAAATTTACGTGTTTGTGTCATGACCCTGGTCAGGATGGTTCTGCTTCCATCCTGGTCTGGTAAGGATTTACTTTAGTTTGCCTCTCTTTGGTTCTGGGGCAGCTATTTAATGTTACCTAGTTCCTGGGTTTGGTGTCGGTGATACATCCGTATAATCGGCTAGTGGTTGCTGACCCAGGTTACTTTTGTAATTAAGAACAAAAGGGGAGAAGCTAGCGCTGCTTGTGGTCAATACGAAAAGTGCACATGCACATATTAATTTCTGACTGTATATCAAAATGAGACATTTAGCAAACAATTGATCAATTCATTGAGCCACCCCGCCACGTCACGGCATTCTCTTGGGGCAGTCCTACTCTACGATTTTTATATTCGCTGTGCCATTACGGCCTCCTTAATATGTTAGGAGAAAGACCACATTAGTCCCACTCTACGTTTTTTTTTTTTGTTATATTCACTGTGCCATTACGGCCTCCTAAATGTGTAAAAGCGGGACCATATTGAATGCAAACCATACCTGGCTGACCACCACTGTAGCCGTGCGTGCCTGGTCACGTGCACCATTGTTTCTGTTTTCCTGTGATTGATAGGCTGCTGTACACACATACAGCAGCCCTGCCCTGTCCTAGGCTCTGTTTAATTATGCACCTGTGTCTCAGCCTGTCTCACCCTTTATCTGTGGTGCTGGATGGGCAGTGTGGAGGTTGGACCTGAAATGTCTATGTCTGGACCTGGTCAACCATTATCCTTACCTGCCCCTCTGAAGTCATGGGAGTGATTCAGAAATGCTCCAGGTACAGTCTGCATTTAATGTGGTCTTGCTTTTAATTTATTTAGGAGGCCTTTATGGCACAGCGAATATAAAAAATGTAGAGTAGGACTGCCACATTATGAGATTGCCGTGAAGTGGCGGGGTAGCTCAAAGAATTGATCAATTGTTTGCTAAATGTCTCATTTTAAATACAGTTAGAAATCAATATGTGCATTTGCACTTAATGTATTGCGTTCTGACCACAGGCAGCGCTGGCTTCTCCCCTTTCTTACTTTTGTAATTATTGTGTCTCTGTACTGGTGTGATTTGCTGTGTATGACCCAGTTCATCCCCTGACTCTCGCCTCTGTATCCTGCTTTGTACTGCTCTGTTTCTCCTGGTTATCTGACCCCCTTAGATTGTCTTCATTTACACTTTGTCTTATCCCTAGGTACTACGCTCTCGTCTTGCTTTTGACCCTCGGCTTTCGTTGACCACGTGTACTGTCTTTGCCTTGCACTCTCTGCATTCAGTTGCCTTCCCTGCACTAACACACGGTTGCTCTGCCCCCTGGTCACATGACTGCTCAGTGCCAGGTCCTGTCTTGTGTGTTGTTATGGACCCGCTGCGTGCTCTGTCAGATCAGGTATCTTAACCTGACTAAGATGATGCAGAACCTCTCTGTAGAGCAAAGAGTGTTGGTTGCTTCGCACCAACACGTACAGAGGGAGTTGGCAGATATAGTTAATGCTGTTCGAGACGCCTCTTCCTCGGCTGGCAATGGGGAGTGTACTGTGTCTGATGTTTCTCTATCCTCTCCTGAGCCCGCTGTCAAACTTCCTTATACCTTTTCTGGGGATAAGAAAAAATTCCGGGAGTTTAAGGAAAGTTGTAAATTACTTTTTTCTCTGCATCCTCGGTCCACAGGTAGTGAGAGCCAAATGGTGGGGATAGTTGCAGTATTTCCCTGTTACAGGAGGGGCCACAAGCCTGGGCTTTCTCCTTTTCCCCTATCTCCCCGGAGAGAATGTCTGTTGATCAGTTCTTCGAGGCCCTGGGTCTTATTTATGATGAACCGGATCATGTGAGATTGGCAGAGGACACAATTATGAGTCTCCCCTAGGGAAAGCACTCTGCTGAGTGGTACTGTTCCGAGTACAGGCAGTGGGCATCTGAGCTTTCCTGGAGTGACTCGGCACTTTGGGGGCTATTCCGACGGGGTCTCTTTGAGCATTTGAAGGATGCTTTGGCCCTGCATCCACCGCCCAATTCCCTGGAGGAGGCCATGACCCAAACCATCCGTATGGACCACATACTGAGAGAGAGGGGTTGTGCTGCAAGATGTTCCTCTGTTGCCAGTGAAACAGTAGTCTTTATTGTCAGCTGAGCCCATGGAGGGGGGGCTGACTCTATGAGGGAGAAGGAGAGGAGATGTCACAGAGAGAAAAAACTCTGTTTCTATTGTGGAGCACCCGGACATCAGATAAAGGACTGTCCCTCTTGCCCACAGGATTCCAAGGTCTCAGGGAACGACTAAAGGTACCGTCACACTCAGCAACTTTCCAACGATCATGACCAGTGATATGACCTGGCCGTGATCGTTGGAAAGTCCTTGTGTGGTCGCTGGAGAGCTGTCACACAGACAGCTCTCCAGCGACCAACGATGCCGAAGTGCCCGGGTAACCAGGGTAAACATCGGGTTACTAACTGCAGAGCCACGCTTAGTAACCTGATGTTTACCCTGGTTACCATTGTAAATGTAAAAAAAAAAACACTACATACTTACATTCCGTTGTCTGTCACGTCCCTCGCCGTCAGCTTCCCGCACTGACTGTGACGTCACCGCTGTGCTTTACGGCCGGCGCTCACAGTCAGTGCGGGAAGCTGACGGCGAGGGATGTGACAGACACCGGAATGTAAGTATGTAGTGTTTTTTTTTTTTACATTTACAATGGTAACTAGGGTAAACATCGGGTTACTAAGCGCGGCCCTGCGCTTAGTAACCCGATATTTAGCCTGGTGATCAGTGAACACATCACTGGATCGGCGTCACACACGCCGATCCAGCAATTTCAGCGGGTGATCCAGCGACAAAATAAAGTTCTGGACTTCTAGCTCCGACCATCGATGTCACAGCAGGATCCAGATCGCTGCTGCGTGTCAAACACAAAGATATCGCTATCCAGGACGCTGCAACGTCACGGATCGCTATCGTTATCATTGTAATGTTGTTCAGTGTGAAGGTACCCTAAGTCTGGGTAACTGCCGAGGAGATTATCCAGACCCACAGGTACTTTTTTCCTCAGCCTTCAAACTATTGTTGAAAGTGGAAATTGGTGTAAACAATTTTTTTTCCCTCTTTTGCTTTTGTGGATTGCGGGTCGTCAGCAAACTTGTGGCCCACTGTGAGATGGGGACAGTTAGATTGGACAAACCCATGAGAGTGGTGGCTATTGACTCAACCCCATTCACCAAGGATGGGATCTGTTCTGTTACTAAACAATTTGTCCCTAAGGTGGAGTCTGTGCATCTGGAGCATAAAGCTTGTTACATTCTGGACAATCTCCCTGCTGGTTTGGTTTTTGGGTTTCCTTGGCTGCAATGTCATAATCCAGTCATTGACTGGGAGGCCCAGGAGATCTAACTGTGAAAACAAATGTCTGAATTCTGTGTCTGCATCATCATCAGGGTGCAGGAGGGAGATGAGTGGAAAACTACGCTTCACCTCAGAGGGGCTGTTTGAAAATTTAGTTATGCCGTTTGGTCTAACCAATGCCCATGTGGTTTTCCAAAACTTCATCAATTATGTGTTCTCTGATTTTATTGGGCAGTTCGTGATCATATACTTAGATGACATTCTGGTTTATTCACTTGATAAGCAGACACATATGGGTCATCCTAGGGTTTGTTCTCCAAAGACTCAGGGAGAACCGACTTTTCGCTAAGCTAGAGAAAAGCTCATTTTTTGTCCAAGAACTGCCTTTCTTGGGGTTCATTGTCTCTAGTGAGGGGTTTCGTATGGATCCCAAAAAGGTGCAGGCCATTGTAGATTGGGTTCAGCTCTGGGACCTGAAAGGCATTCAGCGCTTTTTGGGACTCGCCAATTAATATTGGAGGTTTAGTAAAGGGTGCTCTCAGGTGATCAAGCCCCTCACCAACTTGACATGGAAGGGGGCTGATGTTAAGAATTGGTCTGCCTCAGCGGTAGCAGCGTTTCTGACTCTTAAAGAATGCTTCATGACCGCCACGGTTCTAATTCAACCTAATCCTTTAGAACCTTTTGTGGTGGAGGTTGATGCCTTGGAAGTGGGGGTGGTATTGTCTCAAGGGCCTGCCACCTTGACCAATCTGAAACCATGTGCCTTCTTCCACAAAAGTTCTCCCTAGCAAAAAGAAATTATGACGTGGGTAATCGGGAACTTCTTGTGATCAAGTTGGCTTTTGAAGAATGAGCCATTTCTTGGAGGGGGCGGTTCATCCCATTGCTGTAGTTGCTGATCACAAAAACCGAGCGTTTATTGAGTCTGCTAAAAGGTTGACCCCTAGGCAAGCTAGATGGTCACTTTTTTCCCGGTTCCAGTTTTCGATCATCTTTTTTCCGGGATCTAAAAATGTGATGGCCGATGCCTTGTCCCGCAGTCTGGATCCAGTTTCTCCCCCATAGCCTCCATCCTTCATTCTCCAACCTGGGGTAGTGGTGGCTGATGTGTCTGCAGGTTTGGAAAAAGAGATTTGGGAAGCCTAGTCTCAGGTTCCTCTGTCCAAACTGGTGGGAAAATTGTTTGTTTCGGTTCAGCTTTGACTCAGAGTCCTCCAGGAGTTCCATGCTTCTGCGCTGAGTGGACATCCAGGGATTTTGGCCAGTCGGGGGCCATCGTGAGGGTTTTTGGGTGGGCCTCGCTTACTTCTGATGTGAGGAAAATTGTATCTGCTTGTAAAGTTTGCGCCCGCACTTAAAGCTCTCATAACCGGCTAGCCGGGAATTGGTGCCTTTGCCAGTTCCTGTTACACCATGGACAAATTTGTCCATGGATTTTATTACCAATCTTCCTCCCTCCAAGTGTAATATTATCATCTGGGAGGTGGTGGACAGGTTTTCGAAGCAAGCACACTTTGTGCCTTTAGTGGCACTACCTTCTGCAGAGACCTTGTCTAGGTTGTTCGTCCAACATGTGGTTCATTTGCATGGTGTGCCCTTGAATGTGATGTCTGATAGTGGTGTGCAGTTTGTGTCCAAGTTTTGGAAGTAATTTTCTAAGAGGTTGGGGGTTGAGTTGTCACGTCCAGTCAAGAGGACCGTTTCGATGCTTTGCCGTTAGCAGAATTTGCCCTCCCCTTTTTATTGTAATTACGAGTTTAATCCACACTTTGGGGAGTTT
Organism: Ranitomeya imitator; assembly: GCF_032444005.1. Lineage (NCBI taxonomy): Eukaryota > Metazoa > Chordata > Amphibia > Anura > Dendrobatidae > Ranitomeya > Ranitomeya imitator. Next base: position 155,887,860 of record NC_091285.1, on the reverse strand, counting down.
TCTCATCTGGACTCCAGTTGCCCGGGGGCTGATATTGCCGTACAGCAGTTTAGGAAGTTATGATGGGAGGTCCAGAAGAATATTGGGGAGGCTCAGAGGAAGTTTAAGATTTTTGCAGACAAGATACAAACTGTGGGACCCACCCTTCGGGATGGGGATAAAGTGTGACTGTTGACCAGAAACATTAAGCTTAGGGTTGCTTCGGAAAAATTTGGTCCTAAGTTTATTGGCCCTTATGAGATCACGGAGGAGATTAACCCAGTGGCGTTTCAATTGTGCCTTCCAGCATCTTTTAAGATTGCCAATGCATTCCACAGGGCCCTTCTGAAGCCATTGGGGGCTGTGGAAGAAGCATCATTGAGTTCCCCACCACCGATATTGGTGGATAGTCGGGAGGAGTATGAGGTTGAGTGCATCATGGATTCCCGGTTGGTCCATCGTTCCCTCTAGTATCTCGTGCACTGGAAGGGGTATGGTCCTGAGGATCGATTCTGGGTTCCTTGCCGGTTGGTTCATGCTGACCATCTGGTGCGCTCCTTTCATGCCTGGTCTCCTGGGAAACCTGGGGGTCCGTTGGCTCCCTATTGAGAAGGGGTACTGTCATGACCCTGGACAGGATGGTTCCGCTTCCATCCTGGTCAGGCAAGGGTTAACTTTAGTTCGCCTTTCTTTGGTTCTGGGGTGGCTATTTAATGTTGGCAGTTCCTGGGTTTGGTGTCGGTGATACATCCGTATACTCGGCTAGTGGTTGCTAACCCAGGTTACTTCCATAATTGTTGTGCCTCTGTGCTTGTGTGCCTTGCTGTGTATGACCCAGTTTGTCCCCTGACTCTTGCCTCTGTATCCTGCTTTGTGCTGCCCTGTCTCTCCTGGTTATCTGACCCGCTTGGCTTGTCTCTGTTTACTCTTTGTCTTATCCCTAGGTACTATGCTCTCATCTGGCTTTTGACCCTCGGCTTTCCTTGACCACATGTACTGTCTTTGCCTTGCACTCTGTGCATTCAGTTGCTTTCCCTGAACTCACCCATGGTGGCTCTTTCCCCTGGTCACTTGGCTGCTCAGTGCCAGGTCCTGTGTGCTACTCACTGCTTAGTCTCAGGTCCTTGTGCACAGTGTACCTTGTCCCTGCATGCCCTGTGCTCATTCACGTGACCCACTGATAGCGCCCCATAGGCAGTGCCAGTGACACCACCGGTATCATCACAGTTTGGAGGAAGAGAAATGCTGCCCATGACCCAAAGAACACAATCCCCACTGTGAGGAGGTGGAAACATTATGTTTTGGGGGTGATTATCTGCTAAGGGCACAGTTCTACCTCACTGCATCAATGGGAGAATACAATCAAAAAAAGTCCCTGAGTATACTCGCTCGCACTTCAACAATGCATAACCACACAGAAAGACTTACTAGCAAGTAGTCAAAAAGAAGTGAACCATAGCATTAAAACATTCAACATTTGTTGAAACATTTTTTAAAAACAATTTTTGTGCGGCAAAAAACATAATCATAAAGACATCCAATTGGAGGAGCTCCAGACAGTATGGCCATATCTCATATCAAAAGATGGTAAATATGTGGCTCAGTTAATATTAATTAAATGCATAGTGACCAGGGATAATTCCATCCAATTAATGCTATAGCAGTAATAAATCATCAGCTATAACTGTATGTTATATCGGAACATATGTCCTAAGACTAACCCAATCACTGGCATGTATCGCAATATGCATTTAATTAATATTAATTGAGCCGCATATTTACCAGCTTTTGATATGAGATATGGCCATACTGTCTGGAGCTCCTCCGATTAGATGTCTTTATGATTGTGTTTTTGCCACACAAAAATTGTTTTTATAAAATGTTTCAATAAATGTTGAATGTTATAATGTTATGGTTCGCTTCTTTTAGACTACTTGCTAGTAAGTCTTTGTGTGTGGTTATCAATGGGAGAATGGATGATTCATATACCGTAAAATCCTGAGTGACAACCTCCTTCCTTCTGCCAGGACATTAAAAATGGATCGTGGCTGAGTTTTTCAGATAGACAATGACCCAAAACATACAGCCAAGGCAACAAAGGAGTGGCTCAAAAAGAAGGAGTGGTCTAGCCTGTCTCCAGACATTAATCCCTTAGAAAACTTATGGAGGGTGTTGAAGCTCTGAGTTGCCAAGCATCAAAATCTTAATGATTTACAGATGATCTGCAAAGGGGAGTGGACCAAAATTCCTCCTGGTATGTGCGCAAACCTCATCATCAACTACAAAAAACTTCTGACAGCTGTGCTTGCCAACAAGGGTTTTACCACCAAGTATTAAGTCTTGTTTGCCAGAGGGATCAAATACATATTTCTCACTGCAAAATGCAAATACATTTATATAATTTACACAATTTTCTGGATTTTATTTTTGTTATTCTATCTCTCAATGTTAAAATTAACCTACCCTTAAATTATAGACTATTCATGTCTTTGTCAGTGGGAAAACTTACAAAATCAGCAAGGTATCATTATTATTTGCCCCACTGTAAATATTATGTTGGGTTTTAGCTTGATGCATAATAAGTAGTGTTGAGCCACCCCCCTAGTGTTCGAGTTCTGTTCGGTTCGTCGAATTGGGGCGTGTTCATCGAATGTTCGACGAACACCGTCGAACCCCATTGAAACCAATGGCAGGCAAACACAAACACATACAAACACATAGAAAACACATAGAAAACACCTTATAAGGTGTCCAAAAGCTGAGAAACTGCTCAGAAGACACAACAAAAACATGAAAAAGTCACAACTACATATAGTCATGCGAAAAGAAAGAGGTGGAGGAGTAAAAGGACGAGGAGACACAGATATAGGCATGTCATGCCCTTCTAAAATCAAGAAAGGCTGGGGTAAAAATCTAAAATCACCCTACCAACACCCAGACATCGTGACAAAAATTTTTTTAAAATAAATATCTTTAGGTAGAATGGCGGCAGGTACATTCAGAACACTTACCTTAGAAGACGTACTGGTATCCCCGTTGAGAGTCGTGCCAAAAAAGGAACCCCATACATTCAGACTAATCCACCATTTGTCATATTCAAGGCGCAGGTCAGTAAACGACATAGACGTGGAACCAAGTACAGTACTATGTACTGTACCTCCTTTGACGAGGCAATCATGCGGGTCAAGAAGTTGGCCTCCGAATAGTGTCCTCCCATTGGGCTGCTTCTGTGAAGGAGCATACTACATAGATCCCTGTTTGCCCATGGGGTGCTCCATATCCTGCTCACTATTTGAGGCATTTAGTTGCTTCATCGAATGGGTCGTCATGGACATTTCTAAGGGGGCACATATTATCCATTACCTCGACGACTTCTTATGCCTGGGCCCAAAAGATTCGCCACAGTGTGAATACATGCGGTAGTCAACCTGTGAGAAGGAGAAAGATGGAGGGAGAGCGGACACCCCAGAGCCGAGGGCTTAGATTGAGAAAGGAAGAAGGCGGTGTAGCTTGCTTCATGGGTGGGGTACACTGCTGAGTAGCAGAAATTGCTACTAGGCCCAAAGTATTATCTGGGCTAGATGCAGTTAAAAATTAGCAATTAGATAAACAGGCGGTGTAGATTGTTTCATGGGTTTGGTACTCTGCTAAGTAGCACAAAATTCTACCAGGTCCAAAAGGATTTCCTGGGCTAGATGCAGTTAAAAATTAGTACTTAGATAAACAGGCAGTGTAGCTTGCTTCATGGGTGGTGTACTCTGCTGAGTAGCACAAAATGCTCCTAGGCCCAAAAGGATTTCCTGGGCTAGATGCCGTTAAAAAATAGTACTTAGGTAAACAGGCAGTGTAGCGTGCTTCATGGGTGGGGTACACTGCTGAGTAGCAGAAATTGCTGCTAGGCCTAAAGTATTGCCTGGGCTAGATGCAGTTAAAAATTAGTAATTAGATAAGCAGGCGGTGTAGCTTGTATCATAAGTGGGGTACTCTGCTGAGTAGCAGAAATTGCTACTTGGCCCAAAGTATTGCCTGGGCTAGATGCAGTTAAAAACTGGTAATTAGCTAAATAGGCTGTGTAGCTTGCTTTATGGGTGGGGTATTCTGCTGAGTAGCACAAAATTCTACTAGGCTCAAAAGGATTTCCTGGGCTAGATGCCGTTAAAAAAAGTACTTAGGTAAACAGGCGGTGTAGCTTGCTTCATGGGTGGGGTACTCTGCTGAGTAGCATTTTGTGCCCAAAAGGATTTCCTGGGCCTGTAATACAGTGGGCTTGATTTTTCCCTGCTGTCTCCCACACATAAAAAAGGGAGATTTGTATTGCCACTGAGTGCATCTGCGTCAATCCTGTTTGTGGCATCTGTCATCCACTTTCTGCCACTCAAACTGTTGTGTAATACAGTGGGCCTGATTTTTTGCTGCTGTCTCCTGTTGTGAATTCCGCTCTTGGGCTCCCTCCGGTGGTTGTAAGTGGCACTTTTGTGAGTTCTGCTCTTGGGCTCCCTCCGGTGGTTTTAAGTGGAATGGCTGCTCCTTGGATTTAGCAGTCTGCAGCTGCTTCCACTTATTGTCTTTCTGCTCGGCTTTTATGCCTGGCTCTTCCCTTCAGCCTGTGCCACTTGTCAATGGTTCCTGGTTGGATTCACATCTCTGCTTGGATTTCCCTGATATCCTGACCAGTTCAGCAAAGATAAGTCCTTGCTTTGCTCTTTTCTGTCCACATGTTGTGAACTTAATTGTTCTGTGCATTCTATGTTTTGTCCAGCTTGTCAGTATTGATTTTCAGTTAAGCTGGAAGCTCTGGGAAGCAGATTTACCCTCCACACCTTTAGTCAGGTGTGGAGATTTTGTAAACTCTGTGTGGATTTTTGTAGTTTTTAATACTGACCGCACAGTATTCTGTCCTGTCCTATCTATATTCTATGTATGTCTTTTCCCTCTCCACTCACAGTCATTACTTGTGGGGGGCTATCTATCCTTTGGGGATTTTCTCTGAGGCAAGATAGCTTTCCTGTTTCTATCTTTAGGGGTAGTTAGTTCTCCGGCTGTGACGAGGTGTCTAGGGAGTGACAGGAACATCCCACGGCTACTTCTAGTGTTGTGTTGAGCTTAGGAACTGTGGTCAGTACAGGTACCACCTCCTTCAGAGCTCGTCCCATGTTGCTCCTAAACCACCAGTTCATAACAGTCTCCCACACATAAAAAAGGGAGATTTGTATTGCCACTGAGTGCATCTGCATCAGTCCTGTTTGTGGCATATGTTATCCACTTTCTGCCACTCAAACTGTAGTGTAATACAGTAGGCCTGATTTTTTGCTGCTGTCTCACACACCTATAAAGGGAGATTTAAACTCACAACAAGTTTACATACACCTTCTAACTGGTTTTACAGTACCATATAACGTTTGTTAGTTTGGTTACATTTTTCCAAGAATGAGGAAGTCTGGTGGAAGAGGTCGTGGCCGTGGTCGGTCATTGCCAGCTGGTAATGATATTAGTGGTGGTGGAGCATCAGGTGGTCGTGGAAAAAGCAATATAGCACCTAAGTCTCGAGTTGTTGAGCCAGCGTCATCGTCTGGCTACACAAGGCCTCGAACGCTCCCTTTTCTGGGAGTAGGAAAACCGCTTTTAAAGCCGGAGCAACATGAACAAGTTGTGGCTTTTCTTGCTGACTCTGCCTCTAGCTATTTCGCCTCCTCTTCGGAAAGTGCAAAATTTAAAAGCAGTGCGTCGTCAGTGGATGCTCCCGGTCAGGAACAAGTCCCTTCCTTGTGTCCTTCACCCAGAACAACAGACAAGGATGCGTGAGGCGACACAACAGATTACTCCATGGAGCTCTTTATACATACCGTTCCTGGATTAGAAAGGGAAATTGTTAACAGGCCATGCCCATTACAAGATGAATCGGACATGGAGTGCACAGATGCACAGCCACAGCTAGATTATTATGCTGTTCCATTGACTCAGATCACAACATTGACCTCGCAGTGTACTGAGCCAGAATCTGACCCGGATGAGACTATGGTGCCCCATCCTGAACGCTATAGCACCAGCTTACCCGGTGACACAGAGGAAGTTGCACAGGACATAGAAGAGGAGCTGATAGATGACCCAGTTGTTGACACTGATGGACAGACATTGGGAGAACAGGGTGCCGCCGGCAGTAGCTCTGAAGGGGAGGAGGAGGAGCCGCAGCAGGCATCAACATCGCAACAGCTTTCATCTGGCAGGCCCGTATCTGGGCAAAAACGTGTGTCAAAACCAAAAACAGTTGTAGGACAGAGTGGCCATCCAGTTAAAGTAGCTCAGTGTGCAATGCCTGAAAAGGTATTCAATAGTAGGAAGAGTGCAGTCTGGCAATTTTTTAACCAAGATCCGAATGATCAGTGCAAAGTCATCTGTAAGAAATGCTCAAGGACCTTTAGCAGAGGTCAGAATGTGAAAAATCTAAATACAACTTGCATGCGTAGACATTCAACCACCATGCACTTGCAAGCCTGGACTAACTACCAAAAGTCCCGTAACATTGTTGCACCCGCTAACAATGAAGCTAGTCAGCAACGCTACACTCTTTCCCTCACTGTAAGCACACCATGTGCCACACCACCTGCAGCAAATGTGGAGGTATCGTCGCAAGGCCAAAGCAGTTAGGGAATCACCAGGTTCTTGGAAGGAAACACTGTATGTAGGCCAACAGCAAGAATACCATCACCAACCCTCTCTCAGTCTGCCATGTCCACCACCACCCCCGCTAGTTCCACCATATGCAGCTCTCCAGTCCAGCTCACCCTACAAGAGACTCTTGTTAGGAAAAGGAAGTACTCATCCTCTCATCCACGTACACAGGGTTTGAACACCCACATTGCTAGACTTATCTCGTTAGAGATGATGCCCTACCGGTTAGTTGAAAGTGAAGCTTTCAAAGCCCTGATGGACTACGCTGAACCACGCTATGAGCTACCCAGTCGACACGTCTTTGCGAGAAAAGCCATCCCAGCCCTCCACCAGCATGTAAAAGACCGCATTGTCCATGCACTCAGGCAATCTGTCAGTACAAAGGTGCAACTCACAACAGATGCATGGACCAGTAGGCATGGCCAAGGATGTTACATGTCCATCACGGCACACTGGGTTAATGTGGTGGATGCAGGGTCCACAGGGGACAGCCATATTGGGACAGTTCTGCCTAGCCCACGGTCTAGGAAACAGTTGGCTGTAGGCGTTCGCCCCCCCTCCTCCTCCTCATCCTCCAGCAGAAGCGAGAGCTCGTCCACAGACCGCAGTTGCACGACCGCTCCATCCGCAGCTGCCACTGTTGCACACGAGGTGTCCCATTATGGAACAGTTAGTGGCAAGCGTCAGCAGGCTGTGTTGGGAATGAAGTGTTTGGGCGACAACAGACACACCGCGGAAGTTCTGTCCGAGTTCTTGCAGCAAGAATCCCAGTCATGGCTGGGCAGTGTACATCTTGAGGCAGGCAAGGTAGTCAGTGATAACGGAAGGAATTTTATGGCTGCCATAGCCCTTTCACAACTGAAACACATTCCTTGCCTGGCTCACACCTTGAACCTGGTGGTGCAGTGCTTCCTGAAAAGTTATCCGGGGTTACCTGACCTGCTCCTGAAGGTGCACAGACTTTGCTCGCACATCCGCTGTTCGCCCGTACACTCCAGCCGTATGCAGAATCATCAGCGATCTTTAAAGCTTCCCCAGCACCGCCTAATAATCGACATTGCAACAAGGTGGAACTCCACACTGCACATGCTTCAGAGGCTGTGCGAACAGGGGCGTGCTGTTATGTATTTGTGGGAGGTTACACACACACGGGCAGGCAGTTGGATGGCAGACATGGAGTTGTCAGGTGTGCAGTGGTCAAAGCTACAAGACCTGTGTCAAGTCCTTCAGTTTTTTGACGAATGCACATGCCTGGTTAGTGCAGATGACGCCATCATAAGCATGAACATCCCCCTAATGCGTCTGCTGATGCAAAGTTTGACGCACATAAAGGAGCAGGCGTCTGCAGCCGAGGACGAGGGAAGCCTTGATGACAGTCAGCCATTGTCTGGTCAGAGAAGTCTACTGGACGAGGTGGCAGGTGAAGAGGAGGAGGACAAGGAGGATGATGGGGATGAATACTTTTTGGATGAGGAAGCTTCTCAGGGGGCAATAGAAACTGGTGGCATTGCAAGGTCAGGTTCAGGGTTTTTGAGGGAGACAAGTGACGTTGATTTGCCAGAAAGTGCTCCTCAACCCAGCACAAGCAGTGAATTGACAACTGGAACATTGGCCCACATGGCGGATTATGCCTTGCGCATCCTAAGAAGGGACCCATGCATTATAAAAATGATGACCGATGACGATTACTGGTTGGCCTGCCTCCTGGATCCACGCTACAAAGGGAAATTGCAAAATATCATGCCACATTAGAACCTTGAGCAAATATTGGCTACCAAACAAGCAACTCTTGTAGACCATTTGGTTCAGGCATTCCCAGCACGCAGCGGCGCTGATGGTTCTCCCACAAGCTGCAGGGGGCAACATGACAGAGGTGTTAGAGGTGCACAAATCAGAAGTGGCGTTGGACAGAGGGGTTTTCTGACCAGGTTGTGGAGTGATTTCGCAATGACCGCAGACAGGACAGATACTGCAGCATCAATTCCAAGTGACAGGAGACAACATTTGGCCAGTATGGTTACTAACTATTTTTCCTCCCTTATCGATGTTCTCCCTCACCCGTCATTCCCATTTGATTACTAGGCATCCAAAATAGACACCTGGCCTGAATTGGCAGAATATGCATTGCAGGAGCTTGCTTGCCCAGCAGCTAGTGTGCTATCAGAAAGAGTATTCAGTGCTGCTGGTTCAATACTGACCGAAAGAAGGAGTCGTCTGGCTACCCAAAATGTTGATGATCTAACCTTCATTAAAATGAACCAATCATGGATTTCTAATTATTTTGCCCCACCTTTCCCGGCTGACACCTAGCTTTCCTGTAAAAAGGTCTTGCTTTTGGACTAGTCTTACTGAGTGTTCCAATTTCTCCATTTGCAGCTGCTGTATGTCCAGCAGACGACATTTTTACACCTCCCTAAATGGACTGACTCTCCCCACGGGGCCGTGGTCACCACTTGGCACAAGCACCCGTGAAAGTGCCTTTTGTCTGAAGAGGTGGGTGTGCCCACTTTTGGGTGACGGCACTGGCACAGGGTCCCTCATAGTACAATGAAGTGTCTCTGGCTGTGGCGGTGCGCACCAAATGTCAGACACACCGTTGCAACATGAGGGGCCCTGGGCCAGTACCGCCGGCCACGAGAGAGTGTCCCCCCCAAGCTCAAACAGTGCTCTACCACTTGCAAAATTATCTCTCACTGCTCCACCACTGTTTAGTCTATGCGGTTAAATCCTTCAATGGCACTGCCAATACCAATTTCTTGACATTTATGATGCTAGCAAAAATATTCAGGGGCCCTGTCCTACATTTACACCAGTTAATACTTTGCGCCAAATACCACTGTCTGCAAGTCAGCAGAGGAGCCCACCCCTGTACCTAGGTATGCCACCTGTTTATTTGTTAATTTGTTTTTTTGCCAGACATTAACATCTATTTATTATTTTGAACTACTACCTGTGTCAGACACTCCTTCCAATTGTCCTCCGCTGACCACACCAATGCTGCCTGTGTACCCCTGGAACCTATTTACAACTGCATCGAGCCTACTTTTTTATTTTAGGCCTAGTAAATCTGTCTGCGGTCCCTCCTGCCAATTGTCCTCCACTGATCACGCCAATGCTGCCTGTGTACCCCTGGAACCTATTTAGATCTGCATGGATCCTACTTTTTTATTTTAGGCCTAGTAAGTCTGTCTGCGGTCCCGTCTGCCAATTGTCCTCCACTGACCACGCCAATCCTGCCTGTGTACCCCTGGAACCTATTTAGATCTGCATCGAGCCTACTTTTTTATTTTAGGCCTAGTAAGTCTGTCTGCGGTCCCTCCTGCCAATTGTCCTCCACTGACCACACCAATGCTGTCTGTGTACCCCTGGAACCTATTTAGATCTGCATCGAGCCTACTTTTTTATTTTAAGCCTAGTAAGTCTGTCTGCGGTCCCTCCTGCTAATTGTCTTCCACTGACCACGCCAATGCTGCCTGTGTACCCCTGGAACCTATTTAGATCTGCATCAAGCCTACTTTTTTATTTTAGGCCTAGTAAGTCTGTCTGCGGTCCCTCCTGCCAATTGTCCTCCGCTGACCACACCAATGCTGCCCGTGTACCCCTGTAACCTTTTTTAAACTGCATTGAGCCAACTTTGTGGTGTAAGGCCTACTACCAGTGTCTGCGCCACTCAATACATCTGTCCTCCTCTTAAAAAAGCTGAGCTGCAATTGTCAGGTTTTCAGCCTATCGGAATTTGAAAACTGCATTGGGGCTACAAGTTTGGTTGGGTTCTACAAATGGTGCCTGCCGCTCCAAGGTGTTTTCCAGGTTTACTGTCCTGAGCTTTAATCTTCAGGCTCTCATTAAGTAGTTTTTAATATAACACTGCATTTGGCCTACTAGTTTAGTTGGGGCCTACTAACGGTGTCTGCCGCTCCAAGGTGTTCTCCAGGTTTACTGTCCTGAGCTTCAATCTTCAGGCTCTCATTAAGTAGTTTTTAAAATAACACTGCATTTGGCCTACTAGTTTGGTTGGGGCCTACTAACGGTGTCTGCCGCTCCAAGGTGTTCTCCAGGTTTACTGTCCTGAGCTTCAATCTTCAGGCTCTCATTAAGTAGTTTTTAATATAACACTGCATTTGGCCTACTAGTTTGGTTGGGGCCTACTGACGGTGTCTGCCGCTCCAAGGTGTTCTCCAGGTTTACTGTCCTGAGCTTCAATCTTCAGGCTCTCATTAAGTAGTTTTTAATATAACACTGCATTTGGCCTACTAGTTTGGTTGGGGCCTACTAACGGTGTCTGTCGCTCCAAGGTGTTCTCCAGGTTTACTGTCCTGAGCTTCAATCTTCAGGCTCTCATTAAGTAGTTTTTAATATAACACTGCATTTGGCCTACTAGTTTGGTTGGGGCCTACTAACGGTGTCTGCCGCTCCAAGGTGTTCTCCAGGTTTACTGTCCTGAGCTTCAATCTTCAGGCTCTCATTAAGTAGTTTTTAATACAACACTGCATTTGGCCTACTAGTTTGGTTGGGGCCTACTAACGGTGTCTGCTGCTCCAAGGTGTTCTCCAGGTTTACTGTCCTGAGCTTCAATCTTCAGGCTCTCATTAAGTAGTTTTTAATATAACACTGCATTTGGCCTACTAGTTTGGTTGGGGCCTACTAACGGTGTCTGCTGCTCCTTGCTGTTCTCCACTGAACAAAGCAGTGCTGCCTGTTTACTACTTTTGAGATCATGAGTAAGACTTCATAGTTGAAACATGTTGATCCTCCTCACTGGTGTGCCAGGTGTTTGCTATGTAAAGATTTTTCTTGTTGAAGAACTTTTTATCGCTTTATTTGTCTAATAAAGTCTCACAAAGTCTGAACTGCCTCCACCTCCAGCTGGATCATTTCTCTTTTTGTCTTCATTTACTGTGGGCGCTCACCCCGAACCGTGCTGGGCGTTGGCAGGTCTGGGGATTTCGTCTAAGACCGGTAAGCTGACTACATTCCTTTTTTCTTTAGTTATTCATTGTGAGTTTTTTAGTCGTGCTACTACCGAGTCTGTTATCCCTCTGAATTTGACTTTAAGGACAACTCGTTCAGATCATAGCATATAAACACCTTCCTCCTCCTGTTTTTTTTTTAATATATATCTTTTGAAACATGGATCCTCAACATACGAACTTTATAGACATAGATGACCATACAAATAGACTTAATAAAGTAGCCTCAGTGTTCAGTAGTGAAACACCTAATATAGTAACTGAAACTGATGAACTGAGAACCCTCATGCTACTATTAGAAAAGAAAATGGCTAAAGAGATGAAAACATGGTGGGACTGGACTACTTTGAAAACATATGAATCAAAAAATATGATTCCTAGAGGACTACGTTTAAAAAAAGTTCCTACAAAGATTTTTAATGAGGATTTTGAAAAAGAAGGGTAATCTATTTTGAATCAATGCTCCCTTAAACTCATCTCTTTGATAATTAAGTATGAGGACATGGAAATAAATAATATTAAACAGGACATTAAGAGTTTGCAACGCTCTTTGGAGGGGCACACCAGTTCAAAAGATTTTAATTTTTAGAATGATAGATTGAAGACGAACATTACCAAGTCGGAAAATCAAATTATGGACACAAAAAAATCAAAATTTAAACGAGACACAGAAGACTATATTGGTAACAAAGTCTATAATTGGAATATGAAACCGCACTCGATTCTAAAAAAACAAGTACAGAGACGGGATCTTGTTAAAGGAAAAGTGAGTTTCAGAGATAAAGACTACTCCTCGGATATTTCTTCCTTTTATTCCACCACAGAGGAACTTTCTGATTCATCAGTAGGCTCCACAAATAGCACATATTCAATGCAGCAGAGATCAGTTCCTAATATTCCGAGTGCTAGTGGAGCGATTCCAAAATATGCAGGAAACGTGCAGGCCGGAAGCACAAGAGGAAGAAGATATCCAACTTGGAACAGGAATCGCCGCCACTACTAGAGGCTCCAGTGTGGAATTTATCCAGCTATGTGATCTCAGAAGAACAGATATTAATTCTCAGCAAGGGATTAAGCTTTTCTCCAACTACTGACTTTGATATATTTAAAACCCTACTCGGCTTGACAGATCATGAGTAAGACTTCATAGTTGAAACGCGTTGATCCTCCTCACTGGTGTGCCAGGTGTTTGCTATGTAAAGATTTTTCTTGTTGAAGAACTTTTTATCGCTTTAGTTGTCTAATAAAGTCTCACAAAGTCTGAACTGCCTCCACCTCCAGCTGGATCATTTCTCTTTTTGTCTTCGCCTGTTTACTACTGTTACCAATTTTGAAATGCATATAGCCCACTTTATTATTTGGGCCTATATCTGTGTTTCCTCCTCATCCTGCCCATTGCCCAGCCAGTGCTAGATGACTCTGCTGGTGCATTGACCCAGACCGCTACATTCCCCTTGCACGCTACACAGCCAGAATCTGACCCTGCTGAAAGTGAGGTTCCCCTTCCCGCATACTACACCACCTTACATGGGGACAAAGAGGAAGGTGCAGATGAAAGTGCAGGTTCCTTCATCAGGTGGGGGGAAATACTCGTTGGCGACGTCACTGGCACAGGGCCCCTCATAGTACACAAAAGTGTCGCTGCCAGTGGGAGGCGCCCCCGCCGTGCAAACACACCGCCGTACTTTGAGGGGCCCTGTGCCAGTGCCAATGCGAACGAGTGGGCCCCCCTGCTTGCTCAGGATCACAGCACTTGCAAGTTGAAATACTTACCTCTCCCTGCTCCACTGCCGTGACGTGGTCCACGTTTCCTGGGCCCACTAATTACTTGAACCAGTCCTACCCCCCACAACTTTAGCCAAATGACCCCCAATTTCCAATGTCTAACTATTATTTTAAGGTAAATTAAGATTGACAAGCTTCTGTAACAAGAATGGATGTTTTTGCCATTAAAATGGGCAGTGTAGGTGTTTTCCTGGCCTCCACTCACTGCTGACTACGCTTCCCCACTGACTTGCATTGGGTTTTGTGTTTCGGTCGATCCCCGACTTTTCGCGATAATCGGCCGATTTCACTCGACTCGACTTTTGAGATAGTCGGGTTTCGCGAAACCCGACTCGATCCTAAAAAAGTAAAAGTCGCTCATCCCTACTTAAAGTTTGTACTGGTACCATTTTTCAGTTCACATCATTTTTTGATCGCTTTCTATTTTGAATTTTGTGAAGCAAAATAAACAAAAATCAATGATGCAGGAATTTTTTTTATGCCGTTTCTTGTGTGGTAAAATTCATAAGGCAGCATTATTCTTTGGGTCAGTACTATTACAGCGATACCCCATTTATATAATTTTTTTAATGTTTTCTATAGAAAAAACTATTTTATCATCGCTTTAATCTGAGAGCTATCACTTATTATTTTTTGGCTGATTGAGCTGTATTGCGACTTGTTTTCTGCAGGACTAGATGATGTTTTCAGTTATACCATTTTTATTTACATTTGTCTTTATAATAGCGCTTTATTCCACTTTTTGCTAGGCCATATGATGATAAAGCATAGTTTTTGCCTATTTTTTGTAATTTATTTTTTTTACGGTGTTCACTAAAGGTGTTAACTAGTGGAACAGTTTTATAGGTGTTTCGGAAGTGGTGATATGTGAACTTTTATAGTTTGTATATTTTTTTCATAATATTTATTTATGGGTACAATATACTGTATATATATTGTATATATACACTGCTCAAAAATTAAAGGGAACACTAAAATCCCACATCCTAGATAGCACTGAATGAAATATTACAGTTGTAAATCTTTATTCATTACATAGTGAAATGTGTTGAGAACAATAAAACGTAAAAATTATCAACGTAAATCACAACTAATATCCAACGAAGGTCTGGAATTGGAATGATGCTCAAATCAAAGTCGAAAATGAAGTTACAGGCTTATCCAACTTCAGTGGAAATGCCTCAAGACAAGGAAATGATGCTCAGTAGTGTGTGTGGCCTCCATGTGCCTGCATGACCTCCCTACAATGCCTGGGCATGCACCTGATGGTCTCCTGAGGGATCTCCTCCAAGACCTGGACTAAAGCATCCGCCAACTCCTGGACAGTCTGTAGTGCAACCTGACGTTGGTGGATGGTGCGAGACATGATGTCCCAGATGTGTTCAATCGGATTCAGGTCTGGGGAATGGGCAGGTCAGTCCATAGCTTCAATGCCTTCATCTTGCAGGACCTGCTGACACACTCAAGTCACATGAGGTCTGGCATTGTCATGCATTAGGAGGAACCCAGGGCCAACCGCACCAGCATATAGTCTCATAAGGGGTCTGAGGATCTCATCTTGGTACCAAATGGCAGTCGGACTACCTCTGGTGAGCACACGGAGTGCTGTGCGGTCCCCCAAAGAAATACCACCCCACACCATTACTGACCCACTGCCAAACCAGTCATGCTGAAAGATGTTGCAGACAGCGGCTCACTCTCCACGGCATCTCCAGACTGTCACGTCTGTCACATGCTCAGTGTGAACCTTTCACCTGTGAAGAGCACAGGGCGACAGTGGCGAATTTGCCAATCCTGGTGTTCTGTGGAAAATGCCAAGCATCCTCCATGGTGTTGGGTTGTGAGAACAACTACCACGTGTGCACATCGGGCACTCAGACCATCCTCATGGAGTTGGTTTTTACCGATTTGTGTGGACACATGCACATTTGTGGCCTGCTGGAGGTCATTTTGCAGGGCTCTGGCAGTGCTTCTCCTGTTCCTCCTTGCACAAAGGCTGAGGTAGCAGTCCTGCTGCTGAATTGTTGCCCTCCTAAGGCCCCCTCCACATCTCCTGGTGTTCTGGCCTGTCTACTGGTAGTGTCTCCCGCCTCTGGACACTACTCTGACAGATACAGCAAACCTTCTTGCCACAGCTGGCATTGTTGTGCCATCCTGGATGAGCTGCACTACCTGAGCCACTTATATGGGTTGTAGAGTCCATCTCATGCTACCACGAGTGTGAAAGCACAACCAACATTCAAAAGTGACCAAAACATCAGCCAGAAAGCATTGGTACTGAGATGTGGTCTGTGGTCCCCACCTGCAGAACCACTCCTTTATTGTGTCTTGATAATTGGCAATAATTTCCATCTGTTGTCTATGCCATTTGCACAGCAGCGTGTGAAATTGATTGTCAAACAGTGTTGCTTCCTAAGTGGACAGGTTGATTTAACAGAAGTTTGATTTACTTGGAGATATATTCTGTTCTGTAAGTGTTCCCTTTATTTTTTTCAGCAGTGTATTATTTTTGTGATTTAAAAAAAATACTTAGACAACTTTTTTTCACTTTTGTTTATTTTTTTTAACTTATTTTCAGTATGAGACTTTCTGCCGTTTGATCGCAGTTGTAAGGCATAGTAATGCAGGAGCATTGTTATACCTCATAACCTGTCACTGCTGCAGACACAAGTTAGTTAGATCATACATTGCATGTGATCTACTAACTTGCTAGTACCTGGTGACCTGGATGTTGTCATGATGACATCGGGTGACCATAGCAATGATCGGGTCCTTGTAATAATCTTGCAGGTACACCTATCCAAGAGTAGAGGAGCTTTCTTCTCTCTGCCTGGTCGCGAAATGCTGCGATTGCAGCATTTAGGGAGTTAAAGTGCCAAGACCAGTGCGGACACCGCTCCTGGCACTGAGAGCCGTTTGTCAGCTGTCAGAATCAGTTGGCACCCAGTGGTGATCGTCTGCTCACAGCCCTGTGCTCATGTGATTGCTATGACGTATATATAACTAATTGCTCGGGAGGCCCTTCCCAACCATGACGTATTTAAACTGCAAATGTCAGGCAGGGGTTAAGAAAAACAAAAAACATGAAAAAGAATAGGAAATCAGGAAGGGGGCAAACACTTTTTCACACAACTGTATACATGCTCCACTTTGGGGTCTATTTACTGTTTGCATTCATATAACCAATATGAGTTTATGTGCTTCGTCAAACATGTTGGGTCATCTATTTGGATTTACTTTGGTTTCTATATTATATATTGATTTATATAATCTTTCTGATAACTACTGATACACTTGGTTCTCTTTACGCATATATTTTCTTATTGTGGTTCACAGCAATGGAATGCATATTGGAAACCTTAATTTCTCCATTCTGTGAGTCAGCAAATATCGGACTGCACTTGGATGACATCTGAGTGCAGTTCAATGTTTTGCATACACCCATAGACTTGTATAGGTGCACGCGATCTGATATATCCTGATAATCACAGCATGCAGCAATTTTTTTGCTGGTCAGCATTGCTCCATAGTATAACATTGAAGCAAGTGCTTTTCGTTGAAAAATCGGGTAGCACTTATCTGACTTATACACTTGTTACTCGCCAGTGTGAGCGAGCCCAAATTATGATAAATTAAGTAGGGTGTGAGACATATTCTTTTGGCCAGATGATGTCAGGAATAATCAATGGCATGTCTGATTTCAGACTGCTGGCTATTTTGTTCCCTGTAAAGGATTCTGGCAAAAAATAATGATTTTTTGCTTTCTTGGCCTTTTATCAGAGAATATGAATGATAACATAAAAAACTTTTTCTCCACTCATGGCTACTGGTTGGGTGAAGCCATTTATTGTCAAACTACTGTGTTTTCTCTTTTTAAATCATAATGACAACCCATTCTGGGACATGCCTGTATACAGGTGCTTCTCACAAATTTAGAATATCATCAAAAAGTTATTTATTTCAGTTCTTCAATACAAAAAGTGAAACTCATATATTATATGAGCCAGCTTCCCTGCAGAATCCTGAAGGATGCTGCGGCCATCCATGGAGACCATCAGGACAATGCGATTGCATTGCGTTGTCCTGATGGAAGAATGCAGGGAACCCATTCCCTGAGCGATGCTTTTCTATTTTGCTGTCACTGCTGTCAGAGGGACTAAATACCTGTTATCAGTGTTAACACTGATCGTGAGTGTTGCTGCAAGGTGTCAGCTCTCATACAGCATTATGACTCAGTATGAGGCCACACGATCGTGCCACCGTTTATATATACTGCGGTTTGTGGGAATGCAGCTCTCACAGAGCAGAAGAACATGTATGGCGCATGTCAGGAAGGGGTTAAAAATTACAAAAAGGAAAATGAGTTGATGCAAAAGTTTTGGCACCCTGCATGGTTAGTGCCCAATAGCTCTCCCTTTTGATAGTATCACAGCTTGTGAGCACTTTTTGTCACCAGCCAAGAGTCTTTAAATTCTTGTTAGAAGGATTTTCATCCATTCTTCCTTGGAAAATTCTTCCACTTCTGTGAGATTCCTGGGTTGTCTTGCATGTCCTGCTATTTTGAGGTCTAGACACAGACTTTCAATGATGTTCAGATCAGGGGACTGTGAGAGCCATTGTAAAACCATCAACTTGCGACTTTTGAGGTAATCTATTTGACATCTGCTTAGGATTATTATACATTTGTAGAAGCCGTCCTCTTTTCAACTTCTGCTTTTTTACAGATGGTGTTATGTTTGTGCCAGGACTCGAACACAGCTCTTGTGTACCAGGCAACAATTCTTCCCACTGAGCCATTCAGATCACTGCACAATTCCGTGCCAACCCAGATAACTGTACCTGTGTTGTTTCTGATTGTTTCCACCCTGAGTTCCTGATTGTCTCCACCCTGAGTTCCTGATATCCTCCACCCTGATTGAAAACCCTATTTAAGCCTGGCATCGCACTACCTTCTTTGCGATATTATTGAGCTACCAGACTCTAGTCAAGCTTCCTTTCACCTGTACCTTCATTCTAAGATTATACTGCTGCTTCAGTGTATCGACTCCTTGGCTATCCCTGACTATGCTACATGCTGCTCCTTTAAAATACATTATTGCTACTGTGTACCGACTCCTTGACAATCCCTGATTACACTGAATTTTATGGTGAGAATGCAGGGGAGGTTTTCTTCTGATGACTTTTCAATGAAGGCCTTAGGCTACTTTCACACTAGCGTCGTTTGGCCTCCGTCGCAATGCGTCATTTTGGAGAAAAAACACATCCTGCAAAGTTGCACGCAGGATGCGTTTTTTCTCCATAGACTTTCATTAGCGACGCATTGCGACGGATTGCCAAACGTCGCATCTGTCGTGCGACGGATGCGTCGTGTTTTTGCATTCCGTCGGGACAAAAAAACATTGCATGCAACGTTTTTTTGTCCGTCGGTTCCGCTTTTTCCGTTCGCGCATGCACGAGCGGAACTCCGCCCCCTCCTCCCCGGACATTACAATGGGGCAGCGGATGCATTGAAAAACTGCATCCGCTGCCCCCGTTGTGATTTTATTTCACAGTATGCGTCGGTACGTCGGCCTGACGCACTGCGACGGACCCGTACCGACGCTAGTGTGAAAGTAGCTTTATTTGTGGAAATGTCTCTGAACAGTAGAACATTGTAGTACAACTCTAGTCCGCTAAATCTTTCTGAAGGTCTTTTGCGGGGAGTTCTCAATTGCTTCTCTAGCAATCCTTCGAGCAACTGTCACTGAAATTTTTTTTTGTCTTGCAAACCTTATCTTGACCTCTATTGTTCCTGTTAAGACTGAGAGAAGGGAAAATGGAAAATACTTTCCTATCTTCTTATAAACTTCTGCCATATGGGCCTTAGAAGAACCAATGGCTGCTTTTTTTTTGACACAAGGCTAGATGAAGAAGGGTTTTAAGAAAGCTGGGAAATTTGCATCACTTGGCCTTTCCTAATGATGATAGTGAACAATCCTTAAACCGAACAAACTAATTAAGGTCTAAAACCTTGGACAAAGTAAATTTGTAATTTTGAAAGTGTTAAAAATGACAATATTTTTTTTTTGCCTAAAATACCATAAGGTCTGAAACCATGGTCAATGTTATCTGAGCGTACAAATCTCCAAGGGTGCCCAAACTGATCATTGACCCATTTTCCTTTTTGTAATTTTTTAAAAATAAAAAATTACCTTTTTTTAAAAAAAATTTAATATTAAAAAATTACCATTTTTTCCCCCTAAAATACAAAGGAAATGTGTCATCTTTAACTTTAGGCCTTTAGAGATAATGCAATCGTCAACTTGCTTAACTGTTCACAGTAACAGTAATTTTGCATATGGTATCATCAAATTTTTACAACTAATTCGCCGTTCGCTGCCCTTGATCTGCCACATTATTTAGCGATATTGATAGACAGAATCATTAAGTTGTCCTAGAAATGATTGATCAACTGCACAATAGCTTATTTTAAATGTATCTTGCATGACCAGCTTTATACTGAGTTATGTGCTAGGTTTAATACATAGGATCAATGGAACTGTAGGCTTCAAAATGTAATGGTAAGCTGTGCTCATAGAGTGAATGTGGCTCTATTAGTTTGTAGCATTATATGTTTATGAATTATCATATTCATATAATTATAGGAAGCTTTATAGCATTATGCTAATGTCCCATGTTCTCACTATATTGTTAGAAAAAATAAAACTTAAATAGGTCTTAAAATTAAAAGCCTTATATCACTTGCAGTAATTGAATCATAATTTTTAATGCATTTACAATTTTTCTTTTAATGAGTCTGTTTGTGCCGGACAATTGTTTTTAGAAAAAATTACTACATGGTTGCTCCTTGTTTACATGTATAAATATCTCATTTTTTCCCATAATGTCCTTCTAAAAAGCACAGATGCATTTTATTTTTCTTAAAGGTTTTCATTCTATCCTAGGTTGAAATTAAGCCTTTAAGGGAAATTTACAAAGTTTAGTGTGTACAAGTTTAACCTTCCGTCACATACAACTGATCTGACAGGCGCTTCTCTTTTACTTTCATTTCTCCTCCCTCACCAGATTGTGAGGAAACCCCCTCCCTCCAGGTAGTCTCCTGTCTCTTGAAGGTCTGTGAAACCTGATATCACAGTTGGATTTCAGAGCTTCAGGGGAGAGGATATAGCTGCACAGATCTCTCAGGCTCATTGTATGTGAATACGTCACATTCAGTAAGGTTGGTATTTTATGTTTTTATTCATCACAATAGTTTATTTAGCTTGTTTTATGAATGTATAGCACAAAATGTGAGGATATTTCATAGAAATAAGGGAGATTTTATAAAAGAAAGTGTGTTACTCAGGCATATACAGTAGTTCCCTAACATATTCCTTCTCTTGCTTCAGATTATCTGCTGAAATGGAGAGGAAAATGTACAATTTATCCAAACAACTTGATGTTGAGGAAGTAACAAACATGCTGTTAGATGATAGAGACCTCACACTGAATGAGGATTTAGGAGAGGAAAGTGAGATTGATTCTCATGATGAGGTGGAAGAATGTGTCCTGGATTCTGAAACAGAGCAAGATGGTGACAGTGGTGAGGATGAAGAAGTTGGATCATATTATATTGGAAAAGATAAAAATACTAAATGGAACAAGAAGCCATTCCAGAAAAAACGTAGGGAACCTTTAAACATTATTACTCACCTTCCTGCAGTAATAGGAACTGCAGGTAATGCAAAAACTGCAGTTGAATGCTGGAACAGTATATTTACAGATGACATTCTGGACTCTATTGTCACATATACCAACCAATATATAGACATTATAAAGGACAAGTACATCTGCAACAGAACCATCAAGCCCACAGATGAAATAGAACTGAGTGCTTTTTTTGGATTACTGTACCTTGCAGGAGCTTATAGGGCAAATAGACAAAGTTTGGAGGAACTTTGGGGTAAAGATGGGGATGGAGTTGAAAAATTTAGCCTTATGTCCATAAACAGATTCAAGATTCTAATTTGTTGCCTTCGGTTTGACGACAGAACTACCCGAACCGAACGCAAAACACATGACCGACTTGCTCCAATTCGTGATATATTTCAAAGATTTGTTGTAAACTGTAAACAAAGTTATTACCCTGGAGAGAATCTCACTATTGACGAAATGCTCCCTGGTTTTCGTGGTAGATGTGCCTTTCGTCAATATATTCCATCAAAGCCAAACAAATATGGAATAAAAATTTATGCCCTTGTTGATGCCAGTAAGACCTACACTTACAACCTGGAAGTTTATGCAGGAAAACAACCAGAAGGTCCTTACTGTGTGAGCAACAAACCCATTGATGTTGTAAAAAGACTGGCTGAACCCTTATTTGGATCGGTTCGCAATATTACAGCTGACAATTGGTTTACAAGTTGTGATCTGATTGATTATCTGAAAATTCAGAAGCTGTCATATGTGGGAACTGTAAGAAAAAACAAAAGGGAATTGAAGCCACAGTTTGTAAGTGTGAAAGAGAGACAACAGTACAGCAGTATGTTTGCATTCCATAATGGAAAGGCTTTAGTTTCCTATGTACCACATGCCAAAAAAATCGTACTTCTTCTATCAACACTTCATGATGATGCTGCCATCGATCCTGGGACTGGGGCAGAAAAAAACCCGGAGATAATTACATTTTACAATGCCACCAAAGGGGGTGTGGATACAGCAGATCAGATGTGCTCCACTTTCAACGTCAGCAGAAACATCAAACGCTGGCCAATGGTCATATTTTTTGCTATGTTGAATTTGGGTGGTATAAATTCACAAGTAATTTATCTTGAAAACAAGCTTGAACCACTCCGTAGACGATTGTATCTGAAAAAATTGGCCCATGAACTAGTACTTGGAGAGCTACGCAGGAGAAGCGTGAAAACAATCGGTATCCCCTCTCGCCTTCAAGTTCAGCTCAAAAGGTTCCGCCCAGAAGATGATGGTGAAAAGTCACCATCTGCACCACCTCACAAAAGAAGGAGATGCACCACCTGCCAAACGGAAAGCGGAACCAGAAGGCTTTCAAATTATGAATGTCTCAAATGTCATAAAGCAATTTGCCTGACACATGCAAAAATAGTGTGTAATTCTTGCTATTTGCTCTGCAAGTGTGACTTTTCTGGGGAAACCTCAGCATCTACTTCTGATTGAATATGTTTTTAATAGTACTTAAGGTACCTTAAAATTAAGTTTGTGTTCAAAAATTTTCTTTGTACATTTTTTTGAGAGAGTCGAACTGGGGACTATTTGGCGGGAGTTTTGAAAAGTTTGTATTTCATAGTTATTAGTTTTATGTTAAGTAAATGGTTTTTTTTTGCAACTGATTATGTGTAGTCTCTTTTATTACATCCCTATGAAGGTCACTGATCACTTTTAGAGCACTGAAATTGCAAACATTAGATATTATAGGTATTTTTCCAGCAGGCGCCTGACAGGCACATTGTATGTGAACTCGTTAGTCCGAATATTGTATGTGACGGAGGGTTAAAGGAAATTTCTCACCACACAGCTGTTTTAAAAAAGTGAAAAAGTTGTTAATTTCTTTGGCAGCAGACTTTAAAGGGAATGTGTCTTAGATTCATGGTACCTGAAGCATGGGTAGCATGACTCAGACACTGGCTGTCTTTGTAGCAAATGTGCATGTTTTAGATGACACTTTGATTATAGTAACATACATAGTAACATAGTTAGTAAGGCCGAAAAAAGACATTTGTCCATCCAATTCAGCCTATATTCCATCATAATAAATCCCCAGATTTACGTCCTTCTACAGAACCTAATAATTGTATGATACAATATTGTTCTGCTCCAGGAAGACATCCAGGCCTCTCTTGAACCCCTCGACTGAGTTCGCCATCACCACCTCCTCAGGCAAGGAATTCCAGATTCTCACTGCCCTAACAGTAAAGAATCCTCTTCTATGTTGGTGGAAAAACCTTCTCTCCTCCAGACGCAAAGAATGCCCCCTTGTGCCCGTCACCTTCCTTGGTATAAACAGATCCTCAGCGAGATATTTGTATTGTCCCCTTATATACTTATACATGGTTATTATATTTTAAGTATTTTTTTATGTTTTATGCTTTTTTGTGCTTGCCATTCCACTTTTAAATAATGTGTTTTGCAAAAATCTACTTGATGTGCACCGATTCTTGAAGTCCGGGGCTCAGGAGCTACTGTAAGCCAAGTTGATGCTGACTGTTAGGGCTAACGGAACGCACCAAATAATAAGATAGGTAGAATAAGGTGCGTTCGCAGCCCGGGGTCCACCGTGCAGAGATGGAACCTGCTGCCAAGCAATGACGGACTATATGGCGGTACAATGTGAATACACACGGGTTAACTTCACCCTGTGTGAAGGAAGCAAACCCTGTTAAGTCACAGGGCCGCGGTACCGCACACAAGAGCACAAGCAAGGAGTCTACGAGCTCAGTCCTAAGACTTGGGATCTGAGTCTGTGTTGACTACTTACAGTCGACACCGCAACTGGGGTGTCAGCATAACCAAAATAATAACAAAGGAATGCATGAGAGCGCGTGCGGTGCCGCACTGGCGGACGCCACCAACCACCCAGGCTTGGGCCAGGAAAGCGCCACAGCAACTAGACGCTGTATTAGTGTGTAACGTGCTGTTGGATAAGTCGGGCGCTAGATAGCAATCATACACCTTCCGCGAACAGTCATCAAATAGGGAGGGTTATTTAAAGAGCGACTTTCACTCACAACACACACACGTTTACAAATGTACACTAGCGCATGGCCGTGTGGCCATGCGAGCCTTAAATAGCTGCAGCACGTATAGGACCTTTCAAAGAAGGACCAATGGAATTGCTGCAGTACCTGAGCATGTGACCCTAGATCTCCACTGAGAGATCTTGCCCTGGGCATGCTCAGTGTGCAAAGCAGAACTTAGTCATAGTACCTACAGGACCTTCCATGAGAAGGACCAATGGAAGTCGCTGCAGTACTGGAGCATGTGACCCTAGATCTCCACTGAGAGATCTTGCCCTGGGCATGCTCAGTGTGTGCAAAGTAGGACTTAGTCTCAGAAGCGTCTGCTCGCCGCTGCTCAGCATTGGCTTCAATGGCAGAAGCAGGAAAAGCAGCAGCAACCCTATACACAAAGTGAGACTGAGCAAGACGCTGGGACCGACGTCTCCGCTGAGCACACTCCACTGCGGCTGGAGAAGAATGGGAAACCAGAGCAGAGATGGTTCGAGATTCCCCCTGTGCAGAGGTGGGAACTCGACACCTAACATTACCCCCCCTCCTAGGGCCCCCCTCCTTGGACCTCGCTACGCTCGAAGGCAGCAATGAGCTGTGGAGCTCGAATGTGTTCAGCAGGCTCCCAGGACCTGTCCTCTGGGCCATAACCCTTCCAATCCACCAAATAGAGTTTTTTGCCACGTACCACCTTGCACCCCAAAATAGCGCTCACCTCATAATCATCCGTAGACAAACCCGATGTCCCGGCAGATGACTCGGAAAACCGGGACATGTATACGGGTTTCAAGAGGGACACATGAAAGGTGTCGGTGATACCCAGGCGTGGAGGAAGGGCCAGACGGTAGACCACAGGGTTAACCTGTTCGAGGACCTTGAAGGGACCCAAGTAGTGAGGTGCAAACTTAGTGGACTCAACACGCAGCCTGATGTTACGGGCGGAGAGCCACACTAAGTCGCCAGGAGCAAAGGTCAGAGCGGGGCGCCGATGAGCAGAGGACCTCATTCTCTCCTTGGAGGCCCGAATGGCATCCTGAGTGCGGTCCCAAATGTCCCGTGCCTCCACTGCCCAGTCTGCTTCCCTGGAGTCGGCGGAAGACACGGGCATGGGCACAGGGACACGCAGATGCTGGCTGTAATTTAGGAGGAATGGAGTCTGACCAGTGGAGTCGGCTACGGCATTGTTAAGCGCAAACTCTGCCCACGGTAGCAAGGATGCCCAGTCATCTTGCCTGCCAGAAACAAAATGTCATAAATATGTGACCATGGTCTGGTTGGCCCTCTCTACCAACCCATTCGTCTCAGGATGATATGCCGATGAGAGATTCAACTCAATGCTGAGTAGACGACAAAGCTCTCTCCAGAATCGAGACGCAAACTGGTGACCCAGGTCACTGACAATTTTGTCTGGCATACCATGTAGGCGAAAGATATGCTTGATGAACAACACAGCAAGAGCCCATGCAGAAGGTAGCCGTGGAAGAGGCACCAAGTGCACCATTTTGGAAAAATGGTCGGTGATCACCCAGATGGTGCAGTTACGAGACTTGGGTAAGCCCACCACAAAATCCATCCCGACCATCTCCCAGGGCCTGTCCGCCACCGGCATGGGGTAAAGCAACCCTGCTGGCTGTTGCCGAGGAGACTTGTTCTTGGCATAGGAAACATATGCCCGAACTTAGTCTGCGACGTCACGAGCCATATGCGGCCACCAGTACGTCCTCGCCAAGAGCTCAGATGTCCTCTTGGTCCCAAAGTGTCCACCCACCATGGACGAGTGAGCCCAAGAGTGAACCTCCGGTCGCAAATTAGATGGAATGAAAGTCTTGCCTGGGGGCACAGACTCTAGCGAAACCGGAGCCACCGTTCTCAGGCTCTCTAAAGGGACAAAAAGCCGAGGCTCCTCCTCCTCCTCCACAGATGACACAACGGAGCGAGAGAGAGCGTCGGCCCGAATGTTCTTCTCCTCAGAAAGAAAATGGAGGGTGAGATGAAACCGGGAGAAGAACGAGGACCATTTGGCCTGGCGAGAATTTAACCGCTGGGCTGTCTGCAGGTACACCAAATTCTTGTGATCTGTGAAGACTTGGAAGGGAAAATGAGCTCCCTCCAAGAGATGTCTCCACTCCGAGAAAGCCAACTTCATGGCTAGCAACTCCCTGTCCCCGATGGAATAATTCCTCTCTGCTGGTGAGAAGGTCTTAGAAAAGAAGAAGCAAGGATGCTTCCGACCTTGAGCATCCTTTTGGAAGATGAGTGCTCCAGCACCAACAGATGAGGCATCCACCTCCATGATAAATGGCTTATCTACATCGGGGCGATGTAGGATGGGAGCGCTAGCGAAGTGTGACTTTATGGAGTTAAAGGCCTTGGAGACCTCCTCAGACCATTATTTGGGATTTGCCCCCTTCTTGGTAAGGGCAACCAAGGGAGCTACCAAAGTTGAGAAGTGCGGAATGAACTGGCGATAATAATTAATGAACCCCATAAAGCGCTGCAAAGCTTTAAGAGAATGGGGTTCCTGCCAGTCCATCACAGCCTGTAGCTTGGCAGGATCCATAGCAAATCCCTGGGCGGATATGATATAGCCTTGGAATGGTAAGGACTTCTGCTCGAACATACACTTCTCCAACTTGCCGTAGAGGGAATTTGCCCGTAGGAGGTCGAAGACTTTGCAAACATCTCTTCGGTGGGAATCAATATCTGGAGAGTAGATGAGAATATCATCCAGATAGACTACGACCGAGGTGGAGAGCATATCCCGGAAGATGTCGCTCACAAAGTCTTGGAAAACGGCTGGGGCATTACAGAGCCCGAAGGGCATCACCAGATATTCATAGTGCCCATCCCTGGTGTTAAAAGCCGTCTTCCATTCGTCCCCCTCACGGATGCGAATCAGGTTGTAAGCACCCCGCAGATCTAATTTAGTAAATACCCTTGCTCCCCGAAGCCTATCAAAGAGCTCAGATATCAAGGGCAAAGGATACTTATTCTTAACGGTGATGGCGTTAAGACCCCTGTAGTCTAAGCATGGACGCAATTCCCCATTCTTCTTCTGCACAAAGAAGAACCCTGCCCCAGCAAGTGACACTGACTTCCTAATGAATCCTCTTGCCAGATTTTCCTGAATGTACTGTGACATTGCCTCCGTCTCCGGGAGAGATAATGGATAAACTCGACCCCGGGGAGGCTCAGCACCAGGAAAGAGATCAATAGGACAGTCATAGGGACAGTGGGGTTGAAGGGTATTCGCTGCCTTTTTGGAGAACACATCAGCATAAGACCAATATTGCTTGGGGAGAGAGGATAAATCTGCGGGTACCTCAGTAGTAGCAACCTGAACGCACTCCCTCTGACACCTACCCCCACAAGATTCACCCCATTCCAGAATTCTGCCTGAGGACCACTCGATATGAGGAGAGTGGTACCGCAGCCAAGGTATTCCCAACAGGACCTCATCAATTCCCTCAGGAATGACGAGCAGAGATAGAATCTCCTGATGGGATGGCGAAATGGACAGAGTAAAAGGGATGGTCTGGTGTGTTATCTGTGAGGGCAGTGTCGACCCATTCACCACTCGTACCATTACTGGTTGAGCTAGCATAACCAGGGGTATTGCGTGACATTGGGCGAAGGCAGAAGACATAAAATTGCCCTCTGCCCCAGAATCCACGCAGAGCTCTACCGAGTGAGTGAATGAGCCTATAGTTATTGTCCCCTTAAAGGACAATTTGGAGGCAACCATCGCCATGTCTAGTGTACCTCCACCTACTACCACTAGACGCTGACGTTTCCTCGACCGCTGGTAACATCTGGTGGCAAGATGTCCTGACTGCCGGCAAACATGACAAACTTGGAGTGCACGAGCGGTCCAGGACTTAGATCCCGCTCGTGACACTTCCATGGCCTCATGTGACTCAGGGGCCTGGACTGGAGATTCCCAAGGTTTGGCGAAGGTGGGAGCCAGCCGAAACCTCTGCCTACACTGGGCTCGCTCTAACCTCCGCTCGTGAAAACGTAGGTCAATACAAGTGGACACAGCTATTAACTCCTCCAGTGTGGCGGGAATCTCCCTAGTGGCCAGGGCGTCCTTCACGTGGTCAGCCAGCCCCCTCCAAAATATCGGAATTAGAGCTTTATCCGACCACTCCAGCTCAGATGCTAGGGTGCAGAAGTGGACAGCAAAATGGCTGACCAAGGACGAGCCCTGAGTTAATGCCAACAGTTGGAGCGCCGTATCATGGGTGACACGAGGTCCTAAAAAGACCTGTTTCAGAGTGCTCAGGAAAAACGAAGCACTCTGCACTACATGATCGCCACGCTCCCACATCGGCGTAGCCCACTCTAACGCCCTGTCCGACAGCAGAGACACAATATACCCCACCTTTGCCCGCTCTGTAGGGAAACGAGAGGCCAGAAGCTTGAGATGTATAGAGCACTGACTCACGAAACCCCTACAAGACTTACTATCACCAGAAAATTTTTCTGGCAGCGGGAGGCGTGATAGAGTGGGTACAGGGGTGGCAGTGGACAAGGTTGCTGCAGACACACTAGCAGCTTGAACAGCAACTGCAGTTACATCCACAGCTGAGGCTGTGCGCTCGAAAGCCGCCACCCTACCCTCCAGCTGCTGGATGTACCGCAAGGATTGCTGCTTGTCCATCATTATAAGCCAGACCCTGGCGCTAGTGTAATGTTAGGGCTAGCGGAACGCACCAAATAATAAGATAGGTAGAATAAGGTGCGTTCGCAGCCCGGGGTCCACCGTGCAGAGATGGAACCTGCTGCCAAGCAATGACGAACTATATGGAGGTACAATGTGAATACACATGGGTTAACTTCACCCTGTGTGAAGGAAGCAAACCCTGCTAAGTCACAGGGCCGAGGTACCGCACACAAGAGCACAAGCAAGGAGTCTACGAGCTCAGTCCTAAGACTTGGGATCTGAGTCTGTGTAGACTACTTGCAGTCGACACCGCAACTGGTGTGTCAGCGTAACCAAAATAATAACAAGGGAATGCACGAGAGCGTGTGCGGTGCCGCACTGGCGGACGCCACCAACCACCCAGGCTTGGGCCAGGAAAGCGCCGTGAAAGCGCACGGTGCCGCACTGGCGGACACAGCAACTAGACGCTGTATTAGTGTGTAACGTGCTGTTGGATAAGTTGGGCGCTAGATAGTAATCATACACCTTCCGCGAACAGTCATCCAATAGGGAGGGTTATTTAAAGAGCGACTTTCACTCACAACACACACACGTTTACAAATGTACACTAGCGCATGGCCGTGTGGCCATGCGAGCCTTAAATAGCTGCAGCACGTATAGGACCTTTCAAAGAAGGACCAATGGAAGTCGCTGCAGTACCTTAGCATGTGACCCTAGATCTCCACTGAGAGATCTTGCCCTGGGCATGCTCAGTGTGTGCAAAGTAGGACTTAGTCTCAAATGCGTCTGCTCGCTGCTGCCCAGCACTGGCTTCAATGGCAGAAGCTGGAAAAGCAGCAGCAACCCTATGCACAGAGTGAGCCTAGCAAGACGCTGAGACTGACGTCTCCGCTGAGCAGACTCCACTGTGGCTGGAGAAGAATGGGAGACCGCAGCAGAGATGGTTCGAGATTCCCCCTGTGCAGAGGTGGGAACTCGACACCTAACAGCTGACTATAAAAAAAGGGTTAGAAACAACTCCACGCTGATCCACATGGTTATACGTAAGAAAAGAAAAAAACACGTTGCTTGCTTCCTGGTGTGCCTTGGAGAGTGTTACAGCCATTTCGTTTATATTGGACTAGATTGTGGCCCGATTCTAACACATCGGGTATTCTAGAATATGCATGTCCATGTAGTATATGGACAATGATGATTCCAGAATTCGCGGCAGACTGTGCCCGTCGCTGATTGGTCGAGGCAACCTTTATGACATCATCGTCGCCATGGCAACCATTATGACATCAGCTGTGCCCATTGCTGAATCAGAAACGTGGGATTTCTACGTCCTTTATGACATCATCGTCGCTGTGCCCGTCGCTGATTTGTGGAGGCCTGTCGGCCTCGACCAATCAGAGACGCGGGATTTCTACGTCGATACTGTGTCGGTCGCTGATTGGTCGAGGCCTGGTGGCCTCGACCAATCAGAGACATGGGGTTTCCAGGACAGACAGACAGACAGACAGAAAGACAGACAGACAGACAGACGGAAAAACCCTTAGACAATTATATATATAGATTAATAAAGTACCAAGTTTGAATTTTAAAGCGACTGGATATAAAAAAGGGTGTCAGACCACAGGGTGCATTGCAGATTACTTTGAATGGAGCCACATAGCTACAGACCAATTTGTGTCCATGCTAACACCTGTCAAACATCAAAAGTGCTTACCTGGAGAATTTAAGTATGATTTGATGAATCATATTTTCTTTCATATCTTTTTTGATAGTTGGCTGAGTGTTGACTACTTCTGGAAGAGAATCCACCAAGGTGTCATTTAGAACTAGGGAAATACACTGAAAGCAACATGAATGCTTCTGGCAATTTTGTGCTAGGTAGCATTTTGTCCTGACATTCATATGGACGTTTCTATGACAGAACACTTTAAATCCTTAACACCAGGAGGTATTTTCATTTTTTGCACTTTAGTTTTTTGCTTCTCTTCTTCCCAGAGCCATAACTTTTTTATTTTTCCATCAATATGGCGGTGGGAGGGCTTTTTTTTGCGGGATGAGTTTTATTGTTGAAAAACACCATTTGTTTTACCATGGCATGTACTAGGAAACAGGGAAAAACTTCCAAGTGTGGAGAAATTGCAAAAAAAGTGGAATCCCACACTTGTTTTTTGTTTGGGTTTATTACTAGGTTCACTTAATGCTAAAACTGACCTGCCATTATGATTCTCCAGGTCATTACGAGATCATAGATACCAAACATGTCTAGGTTCTTTTTTATATACCGTATATACTCAAGTACTGTATAAGCCGACTCGAGTATAAGCTGAGACCCCTAATTTTGCCACAAAAAACTGGGAAAACTTATTGACTTGAGTATAATCCTAGGGTGGAAAATGCAGCAGCTACTGGTAAATTTCAAAAATAAAAATAGATACCAATAAAAGAAAAAATAATTGAGACATCAGTAGGTTAAACGTTTTTTAATATCCATATTGAATCAGGAGCCCCATATAATGCTCCATACAGTTCATGATGGGCCCCTAAGATGCTCCATACAAAATATGCCCCATATAATGCTCCATAAAGTTCATTATGGGCCCCATAAGGTCTCCAGGAGACCTCTGGTTGTCATGCCAACCCACCGGTGACCCGCGATCACATGATGGGGGTCACCAGTGAGCAAATTTCCGATGTGATTGCCATAAGCACTTGTTAAATGCTGCTGTCAGAGTTTGACAGCGGCATTAAACAAGTTAATAGCTGCTGGTCGATCGCGATTCCACCCACTGCTGTGTCAGGCACAAAACAGCTGACATGTGCCGGGAAAGATGTGGGCTCACCACCAGAGCCCACCTCAAAGGAAGGGAGTCTAATATCAGCGTAAATATACGCCGATGTCGGAAAGGGGTTAAACCAGGGATGGGAAATTACTTTTCCCAGGGGCCACATGGGAGACCGTGACTGTTGTGGAAGGTCAAACCAATAGGCTGCAATTAATTCTGCTCAATATTAATATTATCATATTATTTATATTCAGATTAATTGTATCACTCAATATTGAGCAGAATTAACTATGCTGACATCACCTATATACCATTTAAGTCCAGACACAGCCCCCCTACATATAGTATGAGCCCCTATTGCATCTTATATACACTAATTCCCTCTCATAGCCTCCATATATACTGTGTGAGCCCTGCATAGCCTCCGAAATAAATACAAATCTCCCATAAACATGAAAAATAAATCAACTCACCTTGCTCCCATTTCCAGGGAACTCTGCTCCTGTCTCCTGTGCAATGAGTCTCAGCAGCCGTGAGATTATATGACATTATCGCGTCTGCTGTGTTACACGCTGTTTGGTGGAAGATAGAGATGGTTGGGTATGAAGATTTGTTGTGTTGAGAATGTGTTGAGAAGTAAGGAATATGAATTGCTGTGCCCTATCCCACGTGTTACGACTAGTGTTGAGCATTCCGATACTGCAAGTATCGGGTATTGGCCGATACTTGCTGTATCGGAATTCCGATACCGAGTTCCGATATTTTTGTGATATCGGAAATCGGTATCGGAGTGTGCGGTGTGTATGGTTCCAAGGGTCTGGAGGAGAGGAAACTCTCCTTCAGGCCCTGGGATCCATATTAATGTAAAAAATAAAGAATAAAAATAAAAAATATGGCTATACTCACCCCTCCGAAGGACCCTGGCTGTCACCGCTGCAAGCGTCCGCCTCCGTTCCTGAGAATGTAGTGAGTGAAGGACCTTCGATGACGTCGCGGTCAGGTGAGCAGTCACGTGAGCGGTCAGGTGACCGGTCACTTGACTGCGACGTCATCGAAGGTCCTTCACTCTCTGCAATTCTTAGGAACGGAGGCGGATGCTTGCAGCGGTGACAGCCAGGGTCCTTCGGAGGGGTGAGTATAGCCATATTTTTTATTTTTATTCTTTATTTTTTACATTAATATGGATCCCAGGGCCTGAAGGAGAGTTCCCTCTCCTTCAGACCCTGGGAACCATCGAGGATACATTCTGATATTTGTGTCCCATTGACTTGTATTGGAACTCGGTATCAGCGAGATCCGATATTTTGCCGGTATCGGCCGATACCATCCGATACCGATACTTTGAAATATCGGAAGGTATCGCTCAACAACACTAGTTATGACTTGATGATCTTGGACTGACTAGTAAAGATTTGCTTGTTGCAATGAACTTGGTGTCCCCTGAGTTGTGCGCAGTTGCTCCTGAGGATGGAAGCCTGGAGGCCTGTGGTCTACAAATGAGTGTGATGTACCCCACACCTGCCAGCACACTGGGACTGGGACATTGTTTGTAAAGTGCCACAGCCTAACCGGACAGCACCTCGATCATGACATCCGCTCGCGCACACTTTACATATACAATATTATTCTTATATACTATAACTTCTGCTAACACCCATTAATATTTTAACTTTGACACAGCATAAAACTGTGCTGTACTGCATGCCTCCTGCCCTGAGAAGTGAGAAGGCAATTCACAAGTAACTTTTATGTTTTCCTACAGAAGAATTTAACAACTTGAGTCAAAAGACACCATAAACTATACAGGGTAATGTGTGTGAACTTATCTTAACAATCATTTGCTTTTCATACAACAATATTTTAATTGGGATTTGAATTGACAAAAAGTACAAAAAATTAAAAAGGAATTGTCAAAAGCTTAGATTATGGCTCTGAAAGTCGTGATGTTTCCTTTTGTTCAAAGAGAAGATAAAAATGGAAAGAGAGACATTTTCAGTATTATAATAACAGTTTTTATTGATTCTGCCATCTAAACATGTGGGAGATGAGACGTTCTTTTATACTGTGAAAAGCACAGTCAAAGTCATTTATTCCTCTTTTCCAATCAATGCGCACCCCCAGGTTGTAGCCTGTGTTCTTATCTATTATTGTTTATCTTCTAGCATCTTAAATTTAATTTTAAAGTGGAAACAAAAAAGTAGACACGTCTAACACTTCCAATTAGTTCTCTTCATATTTTTAACCAATGCATCTGGGTTATTTTTAATGTATCATTTTCTAACAAGCATATTTTTTCTTACATAAGTCTTTGAAAAAATGTTAAATCAAGGAATATCACAACATAAGCTGAAGTATAAACTATTCAGCTGACGCTGTACATTTCTGCCAAATAAAATAGCTCATGAATGGACCAACAATGTAAGATAATACACTCCTCAACATTGAAATCGACGCAAGAAGGAAAAGTCGTGGAATTGCGTAAATCTCAGAATCAATAAACATTTTAATGATATGAAAATGAAGTAAAAAAATGGAAACTAAAATGTCACAACATCTAGATTTATTCACAATTGAGTATGAGCATCAAATGGAAAAATTAGCAAAATGTCATAACTTGGCATCCAATTAATGTAGTTATTAATAGTTATCTGAATAATTTTCTGCCATGATCAATGCACTTGACACACAAATCATCAAGATTCACTGCTGGCAGTTCCCTTTCCAAATGTAGACCAATGACATTTCAGATCTGTTTTATGAAAGACAAGTCCGGAGACCCTGCCGGCCATGGAAGCTCATTTAGGCTGCTCATGACTCTCATAGTAGCATGGAAGATGGAGACAGCATCAATTCAAGTGAAAAAAAACTACAAGGTTACATTTATTATGTCATAGATGCAGAATAAATGGACTCTTTGGAACATTTTTCACAGTGCATCTTTTTGTGTCCTTTGTAATTGTCCAATATTAGAGTGTTGCAAGCCACCTTTACTTTTATGCTTCTAGTAGCATGGTCAACATGTGGCCAGGCTGATTTGCCTGTGTAGCAACTCAGTTGGGAAAATAGGTTATACACTAAAAAACTGCAACTGACCTTGCCGGTTCCTGTAGAGACTGGGTGTCCTGAATCCGCAGTCCCTAGTGGTGCCTGCGACTGCAGAGATAATACTAACCACAGACTAGAAGATAGCAACTCAGACCTAACTGCCTAAAAGGTCAGCAAGTTGTTTCACTTTCCTCCTAAATAACCAAAGGGCAGAGCAGAGTGTGAATTACCTATAAGACCACTCTAGCTTCCATTTCAGGTAAACTAACAGCTTTGCGCTATATTGATTTTGTAATGGAACCAGTGGTATCCCCATATCTTCAAAGCATCCAAGGAAGAATTTTTAAATGCAAGACTGCCAGGCCACTTGCTGCTCCTGTTGATGTGGGCAGCTTGAGTGCCAGTACTGCTGGCACCAGACATCCTAGCAGTCATCCTGGCAATAGTCTAAAGTGTCCTCCTTTGCCTCCGACAAGCTAATTAGTGGGGAGGAATTGGAAAGTGGCAGGATGATTTTACCTCTGTCAGTGATACCGTCAGCTTAAGTCAATATTTGGTACAGTCCAACGCCTTTCCCACCATAACTCTAACTGTTTTATATATCTGAATTTGAATTCTGTTATTATACAGTGTGTGGAGGGGAAGTGAGGGCATCATAATGTGTAGGGTTGTTGGGAGATCATACTGTGTTTGTTGCCATGGGGTCATGCTGTGTTGAGTATCTGTGGGGTGTATTGCTGTGTGAGAGGCTGTGGAGTCATTATACTGTGTGGAAGGCTGTGGGGGGGATCATGCTGTGAGTGGGCGGACACCTGGATGTTCGGGTCCAGTGGGTTCAGGCTGAACAGTTACAAAAAGACGGGTTCGGGTTCAGATCCAGGTACTGTTCTGGTACTTCACTTGAATATGGAGCCCAAACATCCAGTGTTTGCCACGCTGTCATGAATCAGTGCGTTCTTCCATTCACCTAGGGCTGATGTCAGTGATTTGACAGGCCATATCGTCTGCCTGTACATTGTCTTCTCCACTGTTTTGATGCTACCAGTGCTGATGGCCTACAGCTAGCTGGTCATATAATCCTTGTCCATCATGTCAACTAAACTGCGCTTCTGGTCAGAGTTGCTATTGTTAGCCCAAAACAGGCTTGCCAGCCACACATCTCCTGTCTGCCCACGATCTTTCCTAGTGTCATATTGTGATGCTACAGATGAGACTATCAGTGCAGTCCCTAAACTGCCAGAAATCTCCTCGTCTGCCCGGACATATTTTTATACATTGTGGCTTCTGCCGCTGTCACTACTGCTAGACAGCTATACCAATCATGCAGCACAAACATGAAAGTGCTTTCAAAATAGGGATAATGTTTTCAAGGCCATTTTGCTTCTTCACTTTGAAAACAAATAACCTGTTGCTGCTTCCAGTGCTGGCTCAATACTTCCAGACATACCTTTGCCTTCCCCATCATAATTTTATACCACACAGTTTCTACTACTGCCACTTTTGCTAGACAGTCACGCCAACCACATTTCTACTGCCTATCCATTGTGTTTTACAGTGCCATGCTGTACTGCAGCTGCAGGCACGGTTCAGATGCTGAATCTGACACTTCCTCTGCCACGGAAGAAAGTTGCCCACGCATTTCTCCTGTGCTTGGACAGTGGTGTTTATAGCTAAACTATGCTGCTGCTGGGAAGCCGACACTCTTTAGGGGACACAAACTTGAAATTGCTCCCAAAATGGGATTCATTTTGTCATGCCTTTTTGTTAAGTAATTGCTTCTTCATTTTGAAAACTAGCTAACCTGTTCCTGATCCATCCCTAAATAAAGAAATGATTTTTGAATGACTTAATATTAGTCCACAGCATTTTATTAGCAATTTGGGCAACGGCAAACCTGTAGTAGATCTTAATAAAATAATAATCTTTTCGCTTCTATTTGAGAAGTCATTGCTTCTTCACTTTCTAAACAGCACAGCTTGTTTCTGCTCCCTAAATAAATGGATACATCTGCATGACTTAGAATGAGCCACTATTTCTTCTTTCCTTCTTTTCTAGCAAACTTCTGGAAGGTATCAAAATGGTAATCATTTATGTCTTGTTACGAAGCCCTTTTCTTCTTCTCTCTCTAGACAGAGAACGTGTTATTGATCCCAAAACGGAGATCATTTTTGGATGTCTTGTAGTAAAGCTTCTTTATGAAGCAAAGGACAAAGCACAGATTGTTCCCCAAACAAGGATCATTTTTGCAATCAGCCCTTCTGAAATCACGGCTTCTTTCGTGTGCACCGCTTTTGTACAACACCTGCAAGGCAGGCATATGCCCCCCCAAAAATGACTGTTTTAATAAGTAAAAAATCCTAAAAACTCTTTTAATGCAGTGTGTTGGTTAACAGTCTGTACGTTACCACCATTTGTAAATATCGTAAAGTAATATTGATATTTATCTTGCTATGTTTGCCTTAAACAGCTCAAAAGTGGGTTAATCGGATACTAGGAGAATTTAGAGCGTTACTCATCTTTTTGGGGCAATTAAATGCTTAGCAGTATTGGCGGGCGGTTAATGCTTAATTGAATCAGTGCAATTTGAATTTTTGGGAAAAATAATGTAAAAAGCTGCTAAATTTCAAAAGATTTAATCATCTCTACATTTTAACAATTCCATTTAAGGTTTTATTCTAGAAGTATATATTTTAGTATACTGTACAACAGAGCATCCTGCTTTTTTTCTCTTTAAATGCAGTATTTGGCATCTGTGTGCTTTTTGGGATCTGTATGATATATGGATACCAAGCACACTCATGTACAAGGTGGCTGACTGCCATTCATCTTATCTCCAAGATAATATATGCAGATAACCTCATGAAGTGTTGTTGTGACTAATGGAGATTAGTAGTGTTAATACTGTGCTGATCATTTGTCAATAAAAATGCTGCTTGAGGCTTACAAAGTCGGATTGGTGCTTTAAATCAATAATAAGCTGTCATCCTTTCTTCGATCTTTCTCTAATATGCATCTAACACATCAGCCTTCAAGGCTAGATTGTTAAACAGGAATGTTATTTATTGGTGACATTTCTTGATGCTTACTTGAAATACTGCTTCATACTTTATACTTTGATTTTAATATCTAAAAAGACTTACTAGTTTAATATATTTAATATAAAGGTACGTCTGAGTGTTCACTTCCAGTAGGATTATGCTCCTGAAAATGATGCATGACAGAGCACACAGTGACTCCATCTGTGTTAGGGCTGGCGGATTGCACCAAATAATATAAAGGTAGTAATAAGGTGCGTTCGCAGCCTGGGGTCTACCGTGCAGAGATGTTACCTGCTGCTCGGTAATGGCAGACACTATTTGGTTGAATAATAGACAAACACACACGGGTTAATGTCACCCGATATGTACTGAGGTGGACTCAGTTGCTTAACATAGCCGCAATACCGCGGAATGTAAATGCTGTAGCCTGTTAAGCCTCACAGAGCTCGGCAGAACGAGCGCTAGTGTATGGTCACAGGACTCAGCCCCTAGGACGGGGGTAAGAGTCCTTCTAGACCCACATGCACAGTGTCACAACTGCGATGCCTGAAGAAGCTATAATAAATTTAGCGCTCAGCATCGCACTAGCGAACCCCACTAACTGCCCTAGCTAGGGAAGGAAAGCGCACTAACTGGATCGGCATTGCACTGGCGAATGCCACAATTAGAAGCTGGTACATCATGCAAAGTGCTGGATTGCACTAACTGGCACTATGTCAGCTCCAATCACCCACACTCAGACAACAACGCTAGGGAAGGGGATCATTGTCCTGCTGGAAAAACTAGTCTCAGAGTTGGGGAACATTGCCTGAGCAGAAGGAATCAACTGGTTTTCCAGGATAATCTTGTATGCGGCTTGAATCATACGTCCTTCGCAATGAACACCCTGCCCAATTCCAGCCTTGCTGAAGCATCCCCAGATCAACACCTGGTCCTCTAATGGTTAGATGAAGACCAGGAGAGGCGTACAAGCCGCAGTGTTTTGCACCCACTGTGAAATTTGGTGGAGGATCAGTGATGATCTGGGGATGCTTCAGCAAGGCTGAAATTGGGCAGGTTGTTCTTTGCGAAGGACATACGAATCAAGCCGCATACAAGATTATCCTGTAAAACCAGTTGATTCCTTCTGCTCAGGCAATGTTCCCCAACTCAGAGGACTGCTTTTTCCAGCAGGACAATGCGCCATGCCACACAGCTAGGTTAATCAAGGTGTGGAAGAAGGACCACTTCATTAAATCTCTGTCATGGCCAGCCCAATCTCCAGATCTGAACCCCATTGAAAACCTCTGCAATGTAATCGAGAGGAAGATGGATAGTCACAAGCCATCAAAGACAAACAACTAAATTTTTTGTACCAGGATTGGCATAAGGTCACCCAAGAGCAAAGAGAAAGACTGGTGGAAAGCATGCCAATTTTGCAGTGGTCTCTTAATTTTTGCCAGAGCTGTATATATTAGCTTGGGCCCATGATGGAGGACACATATACCAGGAAGGAACCCAGGATGGGAGACATTACTAAATAACGGGGTCAATTTGTATGTGCTTGTAGAATTTAGAACGCTACACCAGGAGCCCATCAATTCTAATGTCTTCACTAATGTATACCTACCAAATATGTATGTATAGACACACACATACATGTATGAATCTTACATAGTCTCCTTTATTATGGATATCGCCATCCCTTATTACACAGTGTCCTCTCTTTTATGTACAGCACCGTCCCTTATATAGAGACCTGTTCTTTTTTATTAGATATCGTCCTTTCTTGTTAGATATATAATGCAATGACAGCTGATGGAACATGGCAAAGCTTATTTTCTAATGGAGGAGCTGATAGTCTAATCTTCTGGTCACCGGCTGCTCCATCAGCAGTCATGTTATATTCTAACAAGACACTATCAGGGAATTAGCACCCTCCTCCACCACCCAATTCATTTTACATCAATATCTAACATCCTCCATCCTTATATGTCCATTATAATTCCCCCTTACTCCCATCCCAATCCTCCACTTCCATCATTGTCCTCCTCCCTTGCATCTATCACTGTCCTCTCCACCATCTTCATTATTGTCCTCTCCTCCACGTCCATCATTGTTCTCTCCACCACCCCCATTATTGCCCTCTCCACCAACTCCATCATTGCCCTCTCCATCACCCCCATTCTTGCTCTCTCCACATCCCCCATTATTGCCCTCTCCACCACCTCCATCATTGCCTTCTCCATTAACTCCATCATTGCCCTTTTAACCACCCCAATCATTGTCCTCCCACCACCCCCACAATTGCCCTTTCTACCATCTCCATAATTGTTCTCTCCATCACCTCCACCATTGCCCTCTCTACCACCCCAATCGTTGGGGAAGAAAGTAAAGGAACTGGATGCACAGGTAGTTTTTTCTTCTATCCTTCCAGTAGACGGGCATGGCACCAGGAGATGGAACAGGATCCTTGATGCAAACAACTGGCTAAGACGATGGTGCAGACAGCAAGGATTCGGATTCCTGGACCACGGTGTGAATTACTTGTACGATGGACTCCTCGCCAGAGACGGACTACACCTCAACAAACCTGGGAAACACACATTCGCCAGAAGACTCGCTACACTCATCAGGAGGGCGTTAAACTAGAAGAAGAGGGGACGGGAAGAAAAACATTAGACTTGAACAAAGAAGATCCAGGAAAACATACTCAGAAGGGAGGTAAGAACATTTCTAAAACAATCCACAGCGAGGAGATTGGAACAAAACAAAATCCTCTAAACTGCATGCTCGCAAACGCCAGAAGCCTGACAAACAAGATGGAAGAACTAGAAGCAGAAATATCTACAGGTAACTTTGACATAGTGGGAATAACCGAGACATGGTTAGATGAAAGCTATGACTGGGCAGTTAACTTACAGGGTTACAGTCTGTTAAGAAAGGATCGTAAAAATCGGAGAGGAGGAGGGGTTTGTCTCTATGTAAAGTCTTGTCTAAAGTCCACTTTAAGGGAGGATATTAGCGAAGGAAATGCGGATGTCGAGTCCATATGGGTCGAAATTCATGGAGGGAAAAATGGTAACAAAATTCTCATTGGGGTCTGTTACAAACCCCCAAATATAACAGAAACCATGGAAAGTCTACTTCTAAAGCAGATAGATGAAGCTGCAACCCATAATGAGGTCCTGGTTATGGGGGACTTTAACTACCCGGATATTAACTGGGAAACAGAAACCTGTGAAACCCATAAAGGCAACAGGTTTCTGCTAATAACCAAGAAAAATTATCTTTCACAATTGGTGCAGAATCCAACCAGAGGAGCAGCACTTTTAGACCTAATACTATCTAATAGACCTGACAGAATAACAAATCTGCAGGTGGTCGGGCATCTAGGAAATAGCGACCACAATATTGTACAGTTTCACCTGTCTTTCACTAGGGGGACTTGTCAGGGAGTCACAAAAACACTGAACTTTAGGAAGGCAAAGTTTGACCAGCTTAGAGATGCCCTTAATCTGGTAGACTGGGACAATATCCTCAGAAATAAGAATACAGATAATAAATGGGAAATGTTTAAGAACATCCTAAATAGGCAGTGTAAGTGGTTTATACCTTGTGGGAATAAAAGGACTAGAAATAGGAAAAACCCAATGTGGCTAAACAAAGAAGTAAGACAGGCAATTAACAGTAAAAAGAAAGCATTTGCACTACTAAAGCAGGATGGCACCATTGAAGCTCTAAAAAACTATAGGGAGAAAAATACTTTATCTAAAAAACTAATTAAAGCTGCCAAAAAGGAAACAGAGAAGCACATTGCTAAGGAGAGTAAAACTAATCCCAAACTGTTCTTCAACTATATCAATAGTAAAAGAATAAAAACTGAAAATGTAGGCCCATTAAAAAATAGTGAGGAAAGAATGGTTGTAGATGACGAGGAAAAAGCTAACATATTAAACACCTTCTTCTACACAGTATTCACGGTGGAAAATGAAATGCTAGGTGAAATCCCAAGAAACAATGAAAACCCTATATTAAGGGTCACCAATCTAACCCAAGAAGAGGTGTGAAACCGGCTAAATAAGATTAAAATAGATAAATCCCCGGGTCCGGATGGCATACACCCACGAGTACTAAGAGAACTAAGTAATGTAATAGATAAACCATTATTTCTTATTTTTAGGGACTCTATAGCGACAGGGTCTGTTCCGCAGGATTGGCGCATAGCAAATGTGGTGCCAATATGCAAAATGGGCTCTAAAAGTGAACCTGGAAATTATAGGCCAGTAAGTCTAACCTCTATTGTTGGTAAAATATTTGAAGGGTTTCTGAGGGATGTTATTCTGGATTATCTCAATGAGAATAACTGTTTAACTCCATATCAGCATGGGTTTATGAGAAATCGCTCCTGTCAAACCAATCTAATCAGTTTTTATGAAGAGGTAAGCTATAGGCTGGACCACGGTGAGTCATTGGACGTGGTATATCTCGATTTTTCCAAAGCGTTTGATACCGTGCCGCACAAGAGGTTCGTACACAAAATGAGAATGCTTGGTCTGGGGGAAATTGTGTGTAAATGGGTTAGTAACTGGCTTAGTGATAGAAAGCAGAGGGTGGTTATAAATGGTATAGTCTCTAACTGGGTCGCTGTGACCAGTGGGGTACCGCAGGGGTCAGTATTGGGACCTGTTCTCTTCAACATATTCATTAATGATCTGGTAGAAGGTTTACACAGTAAAATATCGATATATGCAGATGATACAAAACTATGTAAAGCAGTTAATACAAGAGAAGATAGTATTCTGCTACAGATGGATCTGGATAAGTTGGAAACTTGGGCTGAAAGGTGGCAGATGAGGTTTAACAATGATAAATGTAAGGTTATACACATGGGAAGAAGGAATCAATGTCACCATTACACACTGAATGGGAAACCACTGGGTAAATCTGACAGGGAGAAGGACTTGGGGATCCTAGTTAATGATAAACTTACCTGGAGCAGCCAGTGCCAGGCAGCAGCTGCCAAGGCAAACAGGATCATGGGGTGCATTAAAAGAGGTCTGGATACACATGATGAGAGCATTATACTGCCTCTGTACAAATCCCTAGTTAGACCGCACATGGAGTACTGTGTCCAGTTTTGGGCACCGGTGCTCAGGAAGGATATAATGGAACTAGAGAGAGTACAAAGGAGGGCAACAAAATTAATAAAGGGGATGGGAGAACTACAATACCCAGATAGATTAGCGAAATTAGGATTATTTAGTCTAGAAAAAAGACGACTGAGGGGCGATCTAATAACCATGTATAAGTATATAAGGGGACAATACAAATATCTCGCTGAGGATCTGTTTATATGTTAATATGATGGAATATAGGCTGAACTGGATGGACAAATGTCTTTTTTCGGCCTTACTAACTATGTTACTATGTTACTATATTGTTCTCCCTCACAACCTCCATCATTGCCCTCTCTAACACTTTCATCAATACCTTCTTCACCACCCCAATCATTGTTCTCCAACACATCCTTCATCATTGTCCTCTCCAAAACCTCCATCAATGCCCTCTTCACCACCCCAATCATTGTTCTCCCCCACCACCTCCATCATTGCCCTCTCCACCACCACAATCATTGTTCTCCCCCACAACCTCCATTATTGCCCTCTCCACCACCATCAATGCCCTCCACCACCCCAATCATTGTTCTCCCCACCACTTCCATTATTGACCTCCCCACTATCGCAAGCTTTGTTCTCTCCCACCACCCGTATCATTGCCTATTCCAACATCTCCATCATTGTCCTCTCCGTCATTGCCATCTCCATCACCTCCATCATTGCCTTCTCCGCCACCTCCATCATTGTTCTCACCACCTCATCATTGCCCTGCCCACCACCTCCATCATTGCACTCTCCCCCACCATTTCCATTATTGTTCTCCATTACCTTCTTCATTGCTCTCCCCCACCACCACAATCATTGCCCTCTCCACTACCTTCATCATTACCCTCTCCAACACCCCAAACATTGTACTTCACCACCACCCGCATCATTGCCCTCCCCACCACTTCCATCATTGCCCTCTCTACCATCTACATAATTGCTCTCTCCCCTACCACCCCAATCATTGCTTTCCCCCACCAACCCCCAATGCATTGCTTTAAAAAACAAACATGCCACTCACCTCACCGCAGGTTCCCCTGCAGATGCAGCATTATTGTCACCAATACCTTTCTCTCTAACACAGGTGCGTGCTGAATACTGACATCATCCAGCCGCGCTGCTGTGTCAGACAGAAAGCGTGGGCAGGAAGCAGAGGACAGATCCCTGAAGATCCGCTCCACTGCCATTTTCTCCGGTAGTCAGTAGAGCTGCAGGGATCACTCCCTGCCCACCGCACATGAGGACATTCTGGCCATGGATCCCCCGTAGCCTCAGGGCCAGAGAAACAGGTCAGCTTGCCCTCATTATTAGCCACACTGCAGGGGCTCCCCTCCACCTCTGGGCCTCAGTGCAGCTGCACTGGCGGTATGCCCGCCCCTGCCTACCAGGAACCAAGGTATTCTGATGTCTTTACTAATATACACCTAACAGAAGCAACATATATTGTGATATCTTCAATAATTTTTATCTAATA
Source organism: Ranitomeya imitator (assembly GCF_032444005.1). NCBI lineage: Eukaryota > Metazoa > Chordata > Amphibia > Anura > Dendrobatidae > Ranitomeya > Ranitomeya imitator. Next base: position 155,843,568 of record NC_091285.1, on the reverse strand, counting down.
GAAGCCTATGCATTCTCATGTCTTCACTAGTATATACAGTGGGAAAAAAAGAATTTAGTCAGCCACCAATTGTACAAGTTCTCCCACTTAAAAAGATGAGAGACCTGTAATTGACATCATAGGTAGACCACAACTATGAGAGTCAAAATGAGAAAACAAATCAGAAAATCACTTTGTCTGATTTGGCAAGATATATTTTGCAAATTATGGTGGAAAGTAAGTATTTGGTCATTAATAGTGTTGAGGGATACCGTCCGATACTTGAAAGTATCGGTATCGGATAGTATCGGCCGATACCCGAAAAGTATTGGATATCGCCGATACCGATACCCGATACCAATACAAGTCAATGGGACACCAAGTATCGGAAGGTATCCTGATGGTTCCCAGGGTCTGAAGGAGAGGAAACTCTCCTTCAGGCCCTGGGATCCATATTAATGTGTAAAATAAAGAATTAAAATAAAAAATATTGATATAATTACCTCTCCGGAGGCCCCTGGACATCACCGCTGGTAACCGGCAGCCTTCTTTGCTTAAAATGAGCGCGTTTAGGACCTGAGAATGATGTCGCGGCTTCTGATTGGTCGCGTGCCGCTCATGTGACCGCCACGCGACCAATCAGAAGCCGCGACGTCATTCTCAGGTCCTAAATTCCTAGAATTAGGAGTTTAGGGCCTGAGAATGACATCGCGGCTTCTGATTGGTCGCGTGGCAGTCACATGAGCGGCATGCGACCAATCAGAAGCCGTGATGTCATGGAAGTCCCTAAACGCGCTCATTTTAAACAAAGAAGGCTGCCGGTCACCAGCGGTGATGTCCAGGGGCCTCCGGAGAGGTGAGCATATCAATATTTTTTATTTTAATTCTTTATTTTACACATTAATATGGATCCGATACCGATTCCCGATATCGCAAAAATATCGGAACTCGGTATCGGAATTCCGATACCGCAAGTATCGGCCGATACCCGATACTTGCGGTATCGGAATGCTCAACACTAGTCATTAACAAAAGTTCATCTCAATATTTTGTTATATATCCTTTGTTGGCAATGACAAAGGTCAAACGTTTTCTGTAAGTCTTCACAAGGGTGGCACACACTGTTGGTGGTATGTTGGCCCATTCCTCCATGCAGATCTCCTCTAGAGCAGTGATGTTTTGGGCCTGTTGCTGTGCAACACTGACTTTCAACTCCCTCCAAAAGTTTTTTTTATGGGGTTGAGATCTAGAGACTGGCTAGCCACTGTAGGAGCTTCATACAGTACAGACCAAAAGTTTGGGGACAGCTTCTCATTTAAAGATTTTTCTGTATTTTCATGCCTAATAAAATTGTACATTCACACTGAAGGCATCAAAACTATGAATTAACACATGTGGAATAATATACTTAAAAAAAGTGTGAAACAACTGAAAATATGTCTTATATTCTAGGTTGATCAAAGTAGCCTCCTTTTGCTATGATGACACTCTCTGGTTCTAAAATCCAATCTTTATTGTGACGATTTAAAACATCTTCAGCGGGGGTGGTGTAGAACGGGTGAGTGCCACCCTATTTTTCTCTTCAGTATATGGATTTATACCACCAGGACGCCATACATTTTGATGTCTTTATTAATATATACCTCCAGAATCCCATACAGTCTGATGTTGTCATTAGTATTTCATCTATCACCAATAGGCCATATATTCTGATGTCTTCACTAATATACACCATCAAGAGCCAATCCATTCTCGCCTCAGCCACATGTACACAGACACACACAGAAATACACACAGAGACAAACACATGCAGAGACACACATGGACATACACACAGAGACACAGAGACACAGAGACACACAGAGGGACACACAGAGACACACATGGACATACACTGTAAGACAGAGACATACACTGACACACACAGAGGGACACACAGAGACACACATGGACATACACTGTAAGACAGAGACATACACTGACACACACAGACACATACACACAGACACACACATAAACACACAGACAATGGAGGACTTACCACCAGTCCATCTCCTCTTCAGTTCTTCCAACTCCAGCAGAGTGCAGAACCTGTGATGACATCAGTCACATGGAAGGTCACATGATTGTAATGTCATCAAAGGTCCTGGAGTCCGCAAAGTACAAGATCTGTAGCGACATCACGGTCACCTGACTGGTCACATCATCATGATGCCATCAAAGGTCCTGAAGCAGTCTCCACATCGGAAGCTACACTGATAACTATTATCAGTCTAGCTCCTGCTGTAAATGCTGGGGGCCCCCAAGGGACTGGGGCCCTGGACAACTGTCAGTCTTTCCCCTTCCCCAATGCTGGCCCTGGTCCAGTCCCATTGGTTGATGAACCAGGCATATTGGCTGATACCAGCACTTTTTTGGTTCTGGTCCCTTGGTCCTACGCTGGGTTTTGCTTACACAACTGAAATAACAAATGAAAACAATGACATTCAAGAATGTTTAACTTACTGTTTAAATAATGAAGAGGTTAATGATTTAGGCTTGCCAAATCTCATAGGGTGCGATTATTCTCATGGGAGCACATGGAAATGAAAATTTGTTAAGGGGTGTAAATAAGCTGGGTGGATAACGGAGTGTCATTATTTATTATATAGCTGTGAATTCTGCAATTTGCAACCCAGTTTTAAACGCCCACAACCTAAATCATTGATTGAAAACTTTCTGTGTACACTGTGCATAGGCAGAAAGCTAGGGCGGGGGTTATACAAGGTGTATTCATGACACATATTATAAATATGGAGAACAACTTGGCAGCAGGTTTACTAGTCCTGTGGTGATAACCTCTTGCTAATAAAACAGTAATTTTATCAAAACTACAAGCCTAGTAAGTAGCACATCGCTGGAATCTGTTTCTCTGCCTCAGATTATGTGGCAAAAACCTGGTGAAAGATTACCTTTAAATGAGCAACGACTCCTCAGACCTGGGATAAATACAGCATTATATTTCTATACGTCCATAGTTTTTAAGCAGTGTTCACTCTTATAAAACTTGATCTACTTCCATTTTGTATGCCTTTGAAACTTTTTTAAGACCTGTCAGTTAAAAACAACTTTTTTTCATCTCTTACGTAAGCCATATTGTAGTAGCATATGGTGACATAGTGATTAATGTAGAATAGAAACCAACTACTTAATTATTCTGCTTTCTGATTAATTTTCTGTCTGGTTTACATAGCTACAGTTAAGTGCTACTTATGCAGTAAAAACAAAAAAAAGAACATAGATGGTAGGAAATAACGAGCGGTCAGGAGAGTGCACCTGTGCACAAGTCCCAACATTGTAAAGAATAAACACTAATTAAACATAGGAAAAGGTCTCTAACGATGCAATTCTTGGCTGAAAGGCTCTTGAAAATGTTGATAAATTATAATATCTGGTAGAGAATACTATATGGAATATCAAGCAAGTTGTAAATATTATGATATGTGAAAAATAATAATCGTGTTCTGATGCCTGGTATAGAGATGAAAGGTACATATGACAAGTGGCACTACGCTCTTCCAGTCCCTAAAGCAAAATGGATCTGGTACAGATTTACCCTACGAAAAGTTTTAGTGACGGGGGTCAGCAATGCATGCATTTCTGGCCCGAAGCGCGCGTTAGATGCCGCTGTCAGAGTTTGACAGCGGTATTTAACTAGTTAATAGCAGCGGGTGAATCGCAATTCCACCCACCGCTATTGCGGTTCAAAACAGCTGACATGTCCCGGCTTTGAGGTGGGTTCACCGGCGGAGCCCACATCAATGGGGGAGATGTGACATGCGCCGTACTAGCACCGCGCATGTCACGAAGGGGTTAATACCTGAAAGGACCACAGAAAGACTGTCTTACACTTGCAGTAAGGCAGTAACAACAATGACTGAATAAATGAATGGTGTGACAAAAAGAGAGCAAGCATAAAAGTAACAAAGTGTCAACCAATTGCAAAAAGAAAATAAATAAATCAATCATCACAAAATTTGTGAAAGAGAAATGACACGACAATAAAACAGAAAAATGAATAAAATAACACTCACAAAAAGGTGCAAGTGCAAGGTGAAGAAAAAAAAAGATGCATGCAGAACTAATCAAAAGTTGTATGTAGCCAAAGAGTTGATTTGATCCCAATGGATTACATGGCTGTGAGCATGAAAAGTGCAAGGGATGTCTAAAAGGATTCATTGAAATGATCACAGTGGAACATGGGAAACAAGTGGCTGTGGAAAAGGAGTATACAGGGTGGGCCATGGATACAAATAAATAAAATGGGAATGGTTGGTGATATCAACTTCCTGCTTGTGGCACATTAGCATATGGGAGGGGAAAACTTTTCAAGATGGGTGGTGACCATGGTGGCCATTTCGAAGTCGGCCATTTTGGATCCAATTTTATTTTTTCCAGTGGGAAGAAGGTCATGTGACACGTCAAACTTATTGAGAATTTCACAAGAAAAACAATGCTGTGCTTGGTTTTAACGTAACTTTATTCTTTCATGAGTTATTTACAAGCTTCTCTTTGTTTACACCCATTGACATGTCGCGCCGATCGGGCATCAGTATAACATCCCTTCGGCGGATATTAGCTACTTACAAATGGCACCCTTACAAAATCCAGCTGCTGCAGCACCTCAACGAGGATGACCCAGATCGGCGCGATGAAAAGGATAAGATAGGGTAGATGTAGGAGATGGTTAAAGAACAAAATATGAAATTCTGTATGTAAGAACATTTTGCTGTTTTATACAAAATATTATCATAGAATGCATTTAAAAGAAATATTAAATGTAAAATAGGAGTAAAAAATATTGTAGAATTTAGACACCTGATTTTTCCAACTCCAGGCCGTCACCCCATTTACTAGTTACGGCCCTTATCAGTCATGCTGAGCTTTCAGTCCATTATGAGCGTTTGTGTTCTACAGAAAAATAGACATCTAGTAATTTACAATGCATCAACAGACAACAGAAGAATAATCAGATGTTATCTCTGCAGAAGAAGATCAAACTTGTAAAGGTCAGAAAGGTAAAGTGCATTAGAGAAGGGCATTTGGGACTGACTCAGGCATACTGATTGCCCTATTTTATTGCAGATCTAATAAATTATGGAGAAATGCTAACAACAATCAACTATTAGCCAGGATTCTGTACGACTATTCTAAAAAGAAGCTCTGATGCATCAGTAATTCATCTGACCCATATAGTAACTATAACAGTCAAAATAAGCCATCATCTCTGAGATACTGTTTTCCTCTGATCACAAATTGCTCTAATGCTGTTAAACATTACCGTAGTTTATGTAGCTTCTTAGGTCTGTATTTTAAATTAAGGTTCCATTTTTGAAAGTCGTTTGCGTGCATATTGGGAATTGCATCATCAGCATTTATTAGTATTGAAAGATAGGAGACAAAAAAAGCGCAAATAGGGTCTTATCCCCAGGATTGTTTCTGATCAATTGTGAGAGAACTGCTCACCTGGTAGTACACAGTACAAGCGTGTAGTTTGTCTGCTGCTGCAGATCCACAGGTCGGCGCTGCGACCTCTCAGAACCGTTATAATAGATGAAATGTGGATTACATCCGCGCTGCTGCGACAAATAATAGATCCAGATATACTTGTAAGATGTTTGGGTGGTTTATTCAACGCATTTCGAAGCTCATGGCTTCTTCTTCAGGAAGTTTCCACACAAAGATATCTGAAGAAGAAGCCATGAGCTTCGAAACGCATTGAATAAACCACCCAAACATCTTACAAGTATATCTGGATCTATTATTTGTCGCAGCAGCGCGGATGTAATCCACATTTCATCTATTATAACGATCATCAGCATTTATGTAATATAATAATAATATCACTAACACATTTACTCATTTGTTGTGAATTCTGTGGCCAAGCTCCCTCCTGTGGTCGTGAGTGGTACTGCGGCTGGTTCTGTCTATAAGCTTCCTTTGGTGGATGAGAGTGGTACTGCGGCTTCTGAGTTTCCTTCCTCAGGTGATGAGGTTAAGTCGTTAGGTGCTGCTCTATTTAACTCCACCTGGTGCTTTGATCCTGGCCTCCAGTCAATGTTCTAGTATTGGTCTTGCTTCCTCCTGGATCGTTCCTGTGGCCTGTCTATCCTGCATAGCTAAGTTCTGCTTATGTTATTTTTGTTTGCTATATTTTCTGTCCAGCTTGCTATATTGGTTTTTCTTGCTTGCTGGAAGCTCTGAGACGCAGAGGGAGCACCTCCGTACCGTTAGTCGGTGCGGAGGGTCTTTTTGCCCCTCTGCGTAGTTGTTTGTAGGTTTTTGTGTTGACCGCAAAGCTATCTTTCCTATCCTCGGTCTATTCAGTAAGTCGGGCCTCACTTTGCTAAATCTATTTCATCTCTGTGCTTGTATTTCATCTTTACTCACAGTTATTATATGTGGGGGGCTGACTTTTCCTTTGGGGAATTTCTCTGAGGCAAGGTAGGCTTATTTTTCTATCTTCAGGGCTAGTTAGTTTCTCAGGCTGTGCCGAGTTGCATAGGGAGCGTTAGGCGCAATCCACGGCTACCTCTAGTGTGGTATGATAGGATTAGGGATTGCGGTCAGCAGAGTTTCCACGTCTCAGAGCTCATCATATGTTTTTGGTAAATGTCAGGTCACTTTGTATGCTCTGAACTTCAAGGTCCATTGTGGTTCTGAATTACCTGTTCACAACAGTACTGGAGGCCCAAAGTACTAATGCTTCTCAATAGAGGGAAAAGAGAAGTTCTGAGACCATTTTTTTTTCTTTGCACTGTGTTCTGTCTTTCTTTTCCCCTATACATCAGGGTGGTTCAGAACACAGGTGTGGACATGGACATTCAGGGTCTGTCCTCTTTGATGGATAATCTCACTATAAGAGTACAGAACATTCAAGATTTAGTGGTTCAGAATCCTATGTTAGAACCTAAAATTCCTATTCCTGAGTTGTTTTTTGGAGATAGAGCTAAGTTTTTGAATTTTAAAAATAATTGTAGACTATTTCTGGCTTTGAAACCCCGCTCCTCTGGTGACCCAGTTCAACAAGTTAAAATTATTATTTCTTTATTACGTGGCGACCCTCAAGACTGGGCATTTTCCCTTGCGCCAGGAGATCCTGCATTATGTAATAATGATGCGTTTTTTCTGGCGCTCGGATTGCTGTACGACGAACCTAATTCAGTGGATCAGGCAGAGAAAAATTTGCTGGCTCTGTGTCAGGGTCAGGATGAGATAGAGATTTATTGTCAGAAGTTTAGAAAGTGGTCCGTGCTCACTCAATGGAATGAATGTGCGCTGCCATCTATTTTCAGAAAGGGTCTCTCTGAAGCCCTTAAGGATGTCATGGTGGGATTTCCTATGCCTGCTGGTCTGAATGAGTCTATGTCTTTGGCCATTCAGATCGGTCGACGCTTGCGCGAGCGTAAATCTCTGCACCATTTGGCGGTATTATCTGAGCATAAACCTGAGCCTATGCAGTGCGATAGGACTTTAACCAGAGCTGAAAGGCAAGAACACAGACGTCAGAATGGGCTGTGTTTCTACTGTGGTGATTCCACTCATGCTATCTCCGATTGTCCTAAGCGCACTAAGCGGTTCGCTAGCTCTGCCACCATTGGTACGGTACAGTCGAAATTTCTTTTGTCCGTTACTTTGATCTGCTCTTTGTCTTCCTATTCTGTCATGGCATTTGTGGATTCAGGCGCTGCCCTGAATTTGATGGACTTGGAGTATGCTAGGCGCTGTGGGTTTGTCTTGGAGCCCTTGCAGTGTCCTATTCCATTGAGAGGAATTGATGCTACACCTTTGGCCAAGAATAAGCCTCAGTATTGGACCCAGCTGACCATGTGCATGGCTCCTGCGCACCAGGAGGATATTCGCTTTCTGGTGTTGCATAATCTGCATGATGTGGTCGTGTTGGGGTTGCCATGGCTACAAGTCCATAACCCAGTATTAGATTGGAAATCAATGTCTGTGTCCAGCTGGGGCTGTCAGGGGGTACATGGTGATGTTCCATTTCTGTCTATCTCATCATCCACCCCTTCTGAGGTCCCAGAGTTCTTGTCTGATTACCGGGATGTGTTCGATGAGCCCAAGTCCAATGCCCTACCTCCGCATAGGGATTGTGATTGTGCTATCAATTTGATTCCTGGTAGTAAGTTTCCTAAGGGTCGACTGATTAATTTATCTGTACCTGAGCACGCCGCTATGCGGAGTTACGTGAAGGAGTCTTTGGAGAAGGGTCATATTCGCCCGTCATCGTCGCCATTGGGAGCGAGGTTCTTTTTTGTGGCCAAGAAGGATGGTTCACTGAGACCTTGTATTGATTACCGCCTTCTAAATAAAATTACGGTCAAATTTCAGTACCCCTTGCCGCTGCTGTCTGATTTGTTTGCTCGGATTAAGGGGGCTAGTTGGTTTACCAAGATAGATCTTTGTGGTGCGTATAATCTTGTGCGTATTAAACGGGGCGATGAATGGAAAACAGCATTTAATACGCCCGAAGGCCATTTTAAGTACCTGGTTATGCCATTCGGACTTTCTAATGCTCCATCAGTGTTTCAGTCCTTTATGCATGACATCTTCCGAGAGTACCTGGATAAATTCCTGATTGTATATTTGGATGATATTTTGGTCTTCTCGGATGATTGGGAGTCTCATGTGAAGCAGGTCAGAATGGTGTTCCAGGTCCTGCGTGCTAATTCTTTGTTTGTGAAGGGGTCTAAGTGTCTCTTTGGTGTTCAGAAGATTTCATTTTTGGGGTTCATTTTTTCTCCTTCTACTATCGAGATGGACCCTGTTAAAGTTCAGGCCATTTATGATTGGACTCAGCCTACATCTCTGAAGAGTCTGCAGAAGTTCCTGGGCTTTGCTAATTTTTATCGTCGCTTCATCGCTAATTTTTCTAGCATTGCTAAACCGTTGACCGATTTAACCAAGCAGGGTGCTGATGTGGTCAATTGGTCTTCTGCTTCTGTGGAAGCTTTTCAGGAGTTGAAGCGTCGTTTTTCTTCTGCCCCTGTGTTGTGCCAACCAGATGTTTCGCTTCCGTTCCAGGTCGAGGTTGATGCTTCCAAAATTGGAGCAGGGGCTGTTTTGTCGCAGAGAAGTTCTGATTGCTCGGTGATGAAACCATGCGCCTTCTTTTCCAGGAAATTTTCGCCTGCTGAGCGAAATTATGATGTTGGCAATCGAGAGTTGCTAGCCATGAAGTGGGCATTCGAGGAGTGGCGTCATTGGCTTGAAGGAGCTAAGCATCGCGTGGTGGTCTTGACTGATCACAAAAACTTGACTTATCTCGAGTCTGCCAAACGGTTGAATCCTAGACAGGCTCGTTGGTCGCTGTTTTTCTCCCGTTTTGACTTTGTGGTTTCGTACCTTCCGGGCTCTAAAAATGTGAAGGCGGATGCCCTGTCTAGGAGTTTTGTGTCCGATTCTCCGGGTTTGTCTGAGCCGGCGGGTATTCTCAAAGTGGGGGTAATTTTGTCTGCCATCTCCCCTGATTTGCGGCGGGTGATGCAAAAATTTCAGGCTAATAGACCTGACCGTTGCCCAGCGGAGAAACTGTTTGTCCCTGATAGGTGGACGAATAAAGTTATCTCCGAGGTTCATTGTTCGGTGTTGGCTGGTCATCCTGGAATCTTTGGTACCAGAGATTTGGTGGCTAGATCCTTTTCGTGGCCATCTCTGTCGCGGGATGTGCGTTCTTTTGTGCAGTCCTGTGGGAGTTGTGCTCGGGCTAAGCCCTGCTGTTCTCGTGCCAGTGGGTTGCTTTTGCCCTTGCCGGTCCCGAAGAGGCCTTGGACACATATCTCTATGGATTTTATTTCGGATCTCCCCGTCTCTCAAAGAATGTCGGTCATTTGGGTGGTTTGTGATCGCTTCTCTAAGATGGTCCATTTGGTGTCCTTGTCTAAATTGCCTTCCTCCTCTGATTTGGTGCCGTTGTTTTTCCAGCATGTGGTTCGTTTACATGGCATTCCAGAGAACATCGTTTCTGACAGAGGTTCCCAGTTTGTTTCGAGGTTTTGGCGAGCTTTTTGTGCTAGGATGGGCATTGATTTGTCTTTTTCCTCGGCTTTCCATCCTCAGACAAATGGCCAGACTGAACGAACCAATCAGACCTTGGAAACATATCTGAGATGTTTTGTTTCTGCTGATCAGGATGATTGGGTGTCCTTTTTGCCTTTGGCTGAGTTCGCCCTTAATAATCGGGCCAGCTCGGCTACTTTGGTTTCGCCGTTTTTCTGCAATTCTGGGTTCCACCCTCATTTCTCTTCAGGGCAGGTTGAGTCTTCGTACTGTCCTGGTGTGGATGCTGTGGTGGATAGTTTGCAGCAGATTTGGACTCATGTAGTGGACAATCTGACTTTGTCCCAGGAGAGGGCTCAACGTTTCGCTAACCGCAGGCGCTGTGTGGGTCCCCGACTTTGTGTTGGGGATTTGGTTTGGTTGTCATCTCGTTATATTCCTATGAAGGTTTCCTCTCCTAAATTTAAGCCTCGTTTCATTGGTCCATATAGGATTTCTGAGGTTCTTAATCCTGTGTCTTTTCGTTTGACTCTTTCAGCTTCTTTTTCCATCCATAACGTGTTCCATAGGTCATTGTTGCGGAGATACGTGGCACCTGTGGTTCCATCTATTGATCCTCCTGCTCCGGTTTTGGTTGAAGGGGAATTGGAGTATATTGTGGAGAAGACTTTGGATTCTCGTGTTTCGAGACGGAAACTCCAGTATTTGGTTAAGTGGAAGGGTTATGGTCAGGAAGATAATTCCTGGGTCTTTGCCTCTGATGTCCATGCTGCCGATCGGGTTCGTGCCTTTCATGTGGCTCATCCTGGTTGGCCTGGGGGCTCTGGTGAGGGTTCGGTGACCCCTCCTCAAGCGGGGGGTACTGTTGTGAATTCTGTGGCCAAGCTCCCTCCTGTGGTCGTGAGTGGTACTGCGGCTGGTTCTGTCTATAAGCTTCCTTTGGTGGATGAGAGTGGTACTGCGGCTTCTGAGTTTCCTTCCTCAGGTGATGAGGTTAAGTCGTTAGGTGCTGCTCTATTTAACTCCACCTGGTGCTTTGATCCTGGCCTCCAGTCAATGTTCTAGTATTGGTCTTGCTTCCTCCTGGATCGTTCCTGTGGCCTGTCTATCCTGCATAGCTAAGTTCTGCTTATGTTATTTTTGTTTGCTATATTTTCTGTCCAGCTTGCTATATTGGTTTTCCTTGCTTGCTGGAAGCTCTGAGACGCAGAGGGAGCACCTCCGTACCGTTAGTCGGTGCGGAGGGTCTTTTTGCCCCTCTGCGTGGTTGTTTGTAGGTTTTTGTGTTGACCGCAAAGCTATCTTTCCTATCCTCGGTCTATTCAGTAAGTCGGGCCTCACTTTGCTAAATCTATTTCATCTCTGTGCTTGTATTTCATCTTTACTCACAGTTATTATATGTGGGGGGCTGCCTTTTCCTTTGGGGAATTTCTCTGAGGCAAGGTAGGCTTATTTTTCTATCTTCAGGGCTAGTTAGTTTCTCAGGCTGTGCCGAGTTGCATAGGGAGCGTTAGGCGCAATCCATGGCTACCTCTAGTGTGGTATGATAGGATTAGGGATTGCGGTCAGCAGAGTTTCCACGTCTCATAGCTCGTCATATGTTTTTGGTAAATGTCAGGTCACTTTGTATGCTCTGAACTTCAAGGTCCATTGTGGTTCTGAAATACCTGTTCACAACACTCATTACCTGAATTTCACAATTTATGGATAGGGAAAAGTCAGGTAATTGGGGAGAGCAGATGCTGGGAAATCAAGTTTCCAATGGTTTCTTTTGCTCCTACCATCTAAATAAATGCTATTTAAAGCATCATTGCCCATGACTACCATTCTTAACCCCAACTTTCATGTTGCTGAGATTTTTTAAACAGTATTACATTTGGAATGCCCGCCAGGGCTGTGGGGTACTTGCTACCGGGTCTGGTACTTAAAGGGATGTGTCACGGCGGCAGAGACCCGGTCCTTGGCCCTGGGCGCCCATGCTAAATGGACAGTCTTTAAAGGGGTTAGTTAAATAATAAAAGTTTGTGATGCCACCTGTGGTATTCGGTCAGGGGTGACTGACACTCCTTAAAGGGGTCCACTGGGGTGATGTCATGGCAACAGGGATGGTTTGGCTTCCCACAGGTGAAGCTGGGTCCCCAGAGCTCCCGGAGTAATAGATGAAGATGGTGATAGGTGGTGTAGTAAGAAACGGAGGACATAGGGTTGCAGTCTCTTTACCTCTTTACTTGGTTCAAGGCAGCCCCAGTCCAGGGTACCAGATCATGGATACTGGTGTGGTTTGGCTGGCTTGGAGGTAAATTGGGAATCCCAGGTGGAGTTGGAAGCCTTACCTCTAGCGCTGTGGTGTTGTAGTCCCTTGCTGCCTTAGGCCTCACACAATGTCCTCACATTTTCTCTCTGCCCCCCTGTAGGTAGGATACTATCCATACAACAGGTAGCTCAAGCTTTTTACAGGATCTCTATCACGACCTGGGCTCTATTTGCTACTATGTGCTCGGGATCTAATGGTGAACAGGTAACTTGCAATCAGCTGTCTGCCAGTTTCTGCTGTGGGACATTAAGTTACCCCCACAACCTCGGTCTTCTGGCTATCGGTATCTGTGCTCAGCATGGAGGAAGCCCAGTCGCAGCTGGTCTCTCCAGCTCTTCACTCTCCTGTGCTTCTTTTCCCTCTCAGTCTCCTACAGACTGCTCTGCTTTCTTTTTCCTTCCTAGGAGCCGCAGAATCACTTGTCTCCAAGGCCCCAGCTTTCCTTCCTCTCTCCTCGCTCTCCAACTACCAACTCAATTTAAGCTCAATTTTGTGTTTTTTTTCTCTGTATTGTTGCATTCTGTGCAAGCCAGGGTGTGGCCTCCCTGTTTCTGAGCTATAGACTATATAAGGCTTCCCCAGTCTAGTGTTTCACTGGTTGGGCCCAGTCCTTTTGTCTGCCCTTATTCACACTGAGGTCAACATTGACACAATGTAAGGTTTTAATATTAGACAGTGTAGGACTGTCCCGATCAGAGTTACCGTGATGAGGTGGGATGGCTTTTGTGCTATTTTTTTTTATCAAAAAACAGTATTACTAAGGCTGGGTTCATACTTGCGTTTCAAAACGCATGCGTTTTGAAAAAAAAATGCATGGTGAAAAAACGCATGTAAACGCGTGCAAACGCTGCGTTTTTTTGACGCATGCGTTTTTGCATGTGGTGAAAAAAACGCGGCGTTTTGACGCGTTTACATGCGTTTGCGTTTTTTAAACGCATGCAGATAAATGTGTGACAGCTGCCAATCATCAAAATAAAGTAAAAAACCCACTATAAACAGAAAGAACTAGGGTTAGGGTTAGGGGTAGGGTTAGGGGTAGGGATCCCAACCCTAACCCGAAAGGGATCCTAACCCTAACCCTAACCCCTAACCCTAACTCTACCCCTAACCCTAACCCTAACCTTACCCCTAACCCTACCCCTAACCCTAAACCTACCCTTAAAGGGATTAGGGTTAGGGTTAGGGTTAGGGGTAGGGTTAGGGTTAGGGGTAGGGCTAGGGGTTGGGTTAGGGTTAGGGTTAGGGGTAGGGTTAGGGGTAGGATCCCTTTATCAATTTTATGGTGTGGGGTGGTTTATCAGTGTGTTTTTTTTTTTAAAGCGCATGCGTTTTTAACGCATGCAAACGCATGTGGTTAAAAATGCATGCATTTACATAGACAGCAATGCATTTTTTTGCCGCAAAAAAACGCATGCGTTTTTTTCCGCAAAAAAAGCTGCTAAAAATACTACATGTTGCATTTCTGCAACACAACGCATGCAGAAAAAAAATGCATGTGTTGCAAAAACGCATCAAAACGCATACAAGAAAAGCATGCGTTTTTAATGTTAAATATAGGGGGAAAAACGCATGCTTTTTTTGCGTTTTTTACCGCAAAAACGCAAAACAAAAACGCAAATGTGAAACCACCCTAAAAACTCTGTGTTATTTAAATGCACTTTTGCTTTTACTTAGTTACATCAGGGCTTTCGTTTACTTTTTTCTCTTGTAGGTTTCAATGTTTTGTGGCCAATATGAACATGCGTTTAACCTCTGCATGTGTACCAACTCAATTTAAGCTCGATTTTGTGTTTTTTTTCACTGTAACAACTAGTTACCTGGGGTATTACACATTCATTTAAATAAATTGCAGGATTACATATGCATATTTAAAAAAAGAAAAAGATAAATAACAATTACTGGTAATGACCTACTGTATGGATTACATTTAAGGTACTGTCACACTAGACGATATCGCTAGCGATCCGTGACGTTGCATCGTCCTCGCTAGCGATATCGTCCAGTGTGACAGGCAGCAGCGATCAGGCCCCTGCTGGGAGATCGCTGGTCGGGGAAGAAAGTCCAGAACTTTATTTCGTCGCTGGACTCCCCGTAGACATCGCTGAATCGGCGTGTGTGACACCGATTCAGCGATGTCTTTGCTGGTAACCAGGGTAAACATCGGGTAACTAAGCGCAGGGCCGCGCTTAGTAACCCGATGTTTACCCTGGTTACCATCCTAAAAGTAAAAAAACAAACACTACATACTTACCTACCGCTCTCTGTCCTCCAGCGCTGTGCTCTGCACTCCTCCTGCTCTGGCTGTGAGCGTCGGTCAGCCGGAAAGCAGAGCGGTGACGTCACCGCTCTGCTTTCTGGCTGCCCGGCGCTCACAGCCAGACCAGAGAAGCAGAGCGCCGAGGACAGACAGCAGAAGGTAAGTATGTAGCGTTTGTTTTTTTACTTTTTAGGATGGTAACCAGGGTAAACATCGGGTTACTAAGCGCGGCCTTGCGCTTAGTTACCCGATGTTTACCCTGGTTACCGGGGACCTTGGCATCGTTGGTCGCTGGAGAGCGGTCTGTGTGACAGCTCTCCAGCGACCAAACAGCGACGCTGCAGCGATCCGGATCGTTGTCGGTATCGCTGCAGCGTCGCTATGTGTGACGGTACCTTTACAGACAAAAATCAATGAGTCAGGTTTATCAAGACAATCAAGAAGAAACAATGCATACATAAAACAATAGAGTTGTCACGGGAAACCTGGTTGTTGCAGCCTTGAAGCTGTTCATAGCAGAAGCCACTCTGTTTCATAGAGGTTGCCCTAGCCTAAACCCTTAACCCATGTACAGAGTTCTTGATTTACATAGGGACCCTTGGGTTTGGGTTATGGAGTAAGGAGCTGATCAGTGAAGCAAGCTGGTGAGAAGAATGGTCTTCACAAGGGGTCAATACCAAGATATCAAGTTAGGGAAAAAATGGAAATATACAAAAAAAATTACCTCTTGAGCCTGGTACACACATTTTTCAAGTTTAGCAAGTAAATAATTGTCTCTGAGTCTCTGGAGTACAATACATACTGTACTTGTCGGATGAGTGACTCACAACCAGGTGAATAATTCAAGATGTCATGCAGATAGACAACCACAGATTGACCACTTATATCTCTGAAGATTTCAGTAGCAAAATTTTGAAAAACTGTCGGCGCATTACTTAGCCTAAAAGGCATCAGAAAATTCTCAGTGACTATCAGGTGAATTAAATGTTGTCTTTCACTCATCTGATCCTCTTATAAAGATCAAGTTATATGCACCCTAAGATCAAACTTGTTGAACCACTGGCCACCCAACAGCTGTTTTTTTAAATCGGGGATGAGTGGCAGAGGATATTGATTTTTTACAATAACTTTGATAAGTTTCTGATAGTCGAGACATGTTCAAAGAACACAATTTTTTTACCTGCACTTTCTGGTGATGTGAAAGCTCTCAAAAAATAAGTTGATTTTGGAGAGTACTGTAGCATCAACGGTAATAAGGAGTAACCTTGCAGCAGGAAAATGGCTCTCAGAACCAGAAAAATGTGTCTGAAATACAGGACACAGCTTTACTTAAAGGAAAAAAACTGTTTACCTTAAAATTGGTCAGGAAGGTTTACCTTGGGTTCAGAAAAGTTCACCAGAGGTTCCGCAGTGCCTTGGGCCTGAGCGGTCTCATGATACTAAAACCAGTCTGCAAGATCCATTTCTTGCATTTGACCCACAATTGCTTGGATGGATGGAATCCATAGATTGTTGAGACAGTTATTCTGTCACAGAAGCACTGTTCGTGGTAGCTTGGTAACTGTTAATAGGGATTCCATTGACATGCTTGGCACAAGTGACTCCACTTACCAGATTCCTGAAGTTGCCTGGCTTTAACTCTTTAAAGAGTTAATATATCAGGTAAAAAAATCATATATACTCTGTGTACACAATTATTAGGCAATTTGTATTTTTGATTATTCATTTTAGTATTGAACAACTACAATGCTGTCGGTCAATCCAAAAGGTTAATCAACCTGAAACCCATATATTTACAAAAGTAAAAGTGAGGTTTTGTCTTGCTTGTCTTTCTTCAGAGAATGTCTATGTTTGAATAATTACTGTGCAACTGTTGATGTACAGAATTATTATGCAACAAAATGAAAAATGAAAATGTTCTCAGCTCAATCAACAACTCAGACTGTACAAGAATACATTTCTTTCTGACATTTAAAAAAAAAAAATCTTAGTAATTTCATGAGTGCTATAGCCCTCTGGTAGACTTTTAACAATTTTTTACTTTTCCCAGTTTGTTAAATCTAATTTTTGCCTCATTTTTTCTTTAGGGAAACAAGCTGCCAAATAATTTTCCACACCTTAATAAAGGATGTTATTTCCTTAGGCCTCACCCTCCCTCGTTACACAAATACGCATCACCTGATCTGCTTCATCCAATAAGCATTCAAGGTTATACAGCTTGGAGTTGGATAGCATGCAAACAAATGATAATATGGTCAAAATAGTCACTTGCCTCATAATTCTGTACACAGTGTAACTAGTATACACTGTGTGCAGAATTATTAGGCAAGTTGTATTTTGACCACATGATACTTTTTATACATGTTGCCCTACTCCAAGCTGTTCAGGCTTGAGAGCCAACTACCAATTAAGTAAATCAGGTGATGTGCATCTCTGTAATGAGGAGGGGTTTTGTCTAATGACATAAAAACCCTATATATAAGGTGTGCTTAATTATTAGGCAACTTCTTTTCCTTTGGCAAAATGGGTCAGAAAAGAGATTTGACGGGCTCTGAAAAGTCCACAATTGTGAGATGTCTTGCAGAGGGATGCAGCAGTCTTGAAATTGCCAAACTTTTGAAGCGTGATCACCGAACAATCAAGCGTTTCACGGCAAATAGCTAACAGGGTCGCAAGGAGGTTGTTGGGCAAAAAATGCACAAAATAACTGCTCATGAATTGAGGAAATTCAAGCGTGAAGCTGCCAAGATGTCATTTGCCACCAGTTTTGCCATATTTCAGAGCTGCAACATTACTGGAATAACAAAAAGCACAAGGTGTGCGAGACTCAGGGACATGGCCAAAGTAAGGAAGGCTGAAAAACGACCACCTTTGAACAAGAAAAATAAGATAATACATGGAGACTGGGCCAAGAAATATCTGAAGACTGACTTTTCAAAGGTTTTATGGACTGATGAAATGAGAGTGACTCTTGATGGGCCAGATGGATGGGCCAGAGGCTGGATCAGTAAAGGGCAGAGAGCTCCACTCTGACTCAGACGCCAGCAAGGTGGAGGTGGGGTACTGGTATGGGTTGGTATCATTAACCCCTTAAGTCCCGAGGGTGGTTTGCACGTTAATGACCGGGCCAATTTTTACATTTCTGACCACTGTCCCTTTATGAAGTTATAACTCTAGAACACTTCAACAGATCCTGGTGATTCTGACACTGTTTTATCGAAAACAGCTAAAGTAGACACAGCCAGCTCACCGAGTAGCCACCGCAGGTGCACGGAACTCCATGTAGATCAGCGTGGTCAGCAGATGAGGAAAAAAAGGAAAAGTCGTTCCAGCTCCATATTCATAAAATCCAGGCTTGAAACTTTATTGTGCCAATATAAAAGCAGTGGGTACATGCTCTCCGGCCGCACACCAGGACACAGGCAGCGACGCGTTTCGATCACTACGGATCTTTATCAAAGTTTCAAGCCTGTTTTATCGAGACATATTGTAGTTCATGATCTTGGTAAAATTTCTTTCATATTACCTGCTTTTATTTGGGGAAAAAATGGAAATTTAGCGAAAATTTTTAAAAATTTGCAATTTTCCAACTTTGAATTTTTATGCCCTTAAATCACAGAGATATGTCACACAAAATACTTAACAAGTAACATTTTCCACATGTCCACTTTACATCAGCACAATTTTGGAACCAAATTTTTTTTTTGTTAGGGAGTTATAAGGGTTAAAAGATGACCAGCAATTTCTCATTTTTACAACACCATTTTTTTTAAGGGACCGCATAACATTTGAAGTCATTTTGAGGGGTCTATATGATAGAAAACAACCAAGTGTGACACCATTCTTAAAACTGCACCCCAGAAGGTGCTCAAAACCACAATAAAGAAGTTTAATAGACCTTCTGGTGCTTCACAGGAATTTTTAAAATGTTTAAAAAAAATGAACATTTAATTTTTTTTCACAAAAATTTAATTCAGCTCCAATTTGTTTTATTTTACCAAGGGTAACAGGAGAAAATGGACCCCAAACGTTGTTGTACAATTTGTCCTGAGTACCCCT
Organism: Ranitomeya imitator; assembly: GCF_032444005.1. Classification (NCBI taxonomy): domain Eukaryota; kingdom Metazoa; phylum Chordata; class Amphibia; order Anura; family Dendrobatidae; genus Ranitomeya; species Ranitomeya imitator. The sequence continues at coordinate 155,824,906 of NC_091285.1, read as the reverse complement.
ATACCCCATATGTGGGGGTAAACCACTGTTTGGGCGCATGGCAGAGCTCGGAAGGGAAGGAGCGCCATTTGACTTTTCAATGCAAAATTGGCTGGAATTGAGATGGGACGCCATGTTGTTTTTGGAGAGACACTAATGTGCCTAAACATTGAAACCCCCCACAAGTGACACCATTTTGGAAAGTAGACCCCTAAGGAACTTATCTAAATGTGTGGTGAGCACTTTGACCCAAAAAATGCTTCACAGAAGTTTATAATGAGGAGCCGTAAAAATAAAATATAATATTTTTTCACAAAAATGATATTTTCGCCCCCAATGTTTTATTTTCCCAAGGGTACAAGAAGAAATTGTACCCCAAACGTTGTTGTGCAATTTGATCTGAGTACGCTGATACCCGATTTGTGGGGGTAAACTACTGTTTGGGCGCATGGCAGAGCTCAGAAGGGAAGAAGCGCCATTTGACTTTTCAATGCAAAATTGACTGGAATTGAAATGTGACACCATGTTGCTTTTGGAGAGCCACTAATGTGCCTAAACATTGAAACCCCCCCACAAATGACACCATTTTGGAAAGTAGACCCCCTATGGAACTTATCTAGATGTGTGGATAGCACTCTGACCCAAAAAAATGCTTCACAGAAGTTTATAATGTAGAGCCGTAAAAATAAAAAAATATATTTTTTCACAAAAATGAATATTTCGCCCCCAATTTTTTATTCTCCCAAGGGTACTAGAAGAAATTGTACCCCAAAAGTTGTTGTGCAATTTGCCCTGAGTATGCTGATACCCCAAATGTGGGAGTAAACCACTGTTTGGGTGCATGGCTAAGCTCGGAAGGGATAGAGCGCCATTTTACTTTTCAATGCAAAATTGGCTGGAATTAAGATGGGATGCCATGTTGCATTTGGAGAGTCCCTGATGTGCCTAAACATTGAAACCCCCACAAGTGACACCATTTTGGAAAGTAGACCCCCCACAAGTGACCCCATATCGGAACCTAGACCCCCAAAGGAACTTATCTAGATGTGTTGTGAGAACTTTGAACCCCCAAATATTTCACTACAGTTTATATCGCAGAGCCGTGAAAATAAAAAATCATTTTTTTCCAACAAAAATGGTTTTTTAGCCCCCCAAATTTTTATTTTCACAAGGGTAACAAGAGATATTGGTCCACAAAAGTTGTTTTCCAATTTGTCCTGAGTACGCTGATACCCCATATGTGGGGGAAACCAACGTTTGGGCGCATGGCAGAGCTCGGAAGGGAAGGAGCGCCATTTGTAATGCAGAATTAGATGGATTGGTCTGCCAGCATCATGTTGCATTTGCAGAGCCCCTGATGTACCTTATCAGTAGAAGCCCCCCACAAGTGACCCCATATTGGAACCTAGACCCCCCAAGAAACTTATCTAGATGTGTTGTACTACACACTACACACACTACAGTTTAAAATGCAGAGCCGTGAAAATAAAAAAATCATTTTTTTTCTACAAAAATGTTTTTTTAGCCCCCCAAATTTTTATTTTACCAAGTGTAACAAGAGAAATTGGACCACAAAAGTTGTTGTCCAATTTGTCCTGAGTATGCTGATACCCCATATGTTGGGGTAAACCCCTGCTTGGGCGCATGGGAGAGCTCAGAAGAGAAGGAGCACTGTTTTACTTTTTCAACGCAGCATTGGCTGGAATTGAGATCAGACGCCATGTCGCGTTTGGAGAGCCCTGATGTGCCTAAACAGTGGAAACTGTTGTGAATTCTGTGGCAGAGTTCACTCCTGTGGTCACAAGTGGTACTTCGGCTGATTCTCTCTGGGATCTTCCGTTTGTGGAGGAAAGTGGTACTGCAGCTTCTGAGTTTCCTCCCTCAGGTGATCTGGTGAGCTCGTTAGCTTATTCTCTACTTAACTCCACCTGATGCTTTGATCCATGCTTCCTGTCAATGTTCCAGTGTAGGACCATTCCTGTGGCCTGCTGCTCTGCAAAGCTAAGTTTTGCTTATGTTATTTTGTTGCTATTTTTCAGTCCAGCTTGCTTAATTGGTTTTTCTCGCCTGCTGGAAGCTCTGAGACGCAGAGGGACCACCTCCGTACCGTTAGTCGGTGCGGAGGGTCTTTTTGTCCCCTCTGCGTGGTTATTTATAGGTTTTTGTGCTGACCGCAAAGTTATCTTCCCTATCCTCGTTCTGTTCAGCTAGTCGGGCCTCACTTTGCTAAATCTGTTTCATCTCTATGTTTGTGTTTTCATCTTACTCACAGTCATTATATGTGGGGGTTGCCTTTTCCTTTGGGGAATTTCTCTGAGGCAAGGTAGGCTTATTTTTCTATCTTCTGGACTAGCTAGTTTCTCAGGCTGTGACGAGGCGCCTAGGTTCTGGTCAGGAGCGCTCCACGGCTACCTTTAGTGTGGTTTGATAGGATTAGGGATTGCGGTCTTCAGAGTTCCCACGTCTCAGAGCTTGTTCTATTATTTTGGGTTATTGTCAGATCACTGTATGTGCTCTGACCTCCATGTCCATTGTGATTCTGAATTGCCTTTCATAACAGGAAACCCCCAATTCTAACTGACACCCTAACCCAAACACACCCCTAACCCTAATCCCAACCACACCCCTAACCCGAACTCCAACACACCCCTAATTCTAATCCCAGCCATAGCCCTAGCCACATCCCTAACCCTCACACACCCCTAACCCTAATCCCAACCGTAAATGTAATCCAAACCCTAACCCTAGCCCCAACCCTAGCCCTAACCCTAACCCTAGCCCTAACCCTAACCCTAACCCTAGCTCTAACCCTAGCCCTAACCCTAACACTAGCCCTGACCCTAACCCTTGCCCTAACCCTAACCCTAGCCCTAACCCTAATGGGAAAATGGAAATAAATACATTTTTTAATTATTATATTTTTCCCTAACTAAGGGGGTGATGAAGAGGGGTTTGATTTACTTTTATGGCTGGCTTTTTAGCGGATTTTTATGATTGGCAGCCGTCACACACTAAAAGAGGCTTTTTATTGCAAAAAATTGGCGTTACCACATTTTGAGAGCTATAATTTCTCCATATTTTTTGTCCACAAAGTCATGTGAGGCTTTGTTTTTTGTGGGACGAGTTGACGCTTTTATTGGTAACATGTTCGGGCACGCGACATTTTTTTATCACTTTTTATTCCGATTTTTGTGAGGCAGTATGACCAAAAAACAGCTATTCATGAATTTCTTTTGGGGGGCGTTTATACCATTCCACGTTTCCTAAAATGGATAAAGCAGTTTTATTCTTCGGGTCAGTACGATTACAGCGATATCTCATTTATATCTTTTTTTTATATTTTGGCGCTTTTATACGATAAAAACTCTTTTATAGAACAAATAATAATTTTTGCATCACTTTATTCTGAGGACTATAACTTTTTTATTTTTTCGCTGATGATGCTGTATCGTGGCTCGTTATTTGCGGGACAAGATGATGTTTTCAGCGGTACCATGGTTATTTATATCTGTCTTTTTGATCGCGTGCTATTCCACTTTTTGTTCGGCGGTATGATAATAAAGCGTTATTTTTTGCCTCTTTTTTATGGTGTTCACTGAAGGGGTTAACTAGTGGGACAGTTTTATAGGTCGGGTCGTTTCGGATGCGGCAATGCTAAATATGTGTACTTTTATTGTTTTTTTTTAAATTTAGATAAAGGAATGTATTTATTGGAACAATATTTTTTTATTATTATTATTTATTTAGGTTTTTTTTTTTTTTACACATGTAAATATTTTTATTTTTACTTTGCCCCAGGGGGGATCTGACACTTTGCTGTGCACTGTGTCAGATCAGCGATCTGACATGCACAGCAGGGAGGCTGGTAAGCCACCTCCCTGCAGGACCCAGATGCAGCCCCGCGGCCATTTTGGGTCCAGGGCCTGCAGGGAGAAGGTAGGACACCCTCGGAGCAACGCGATCGCACTGCTCCGAGGGTCTCAGGGAAATCCGCAGGGAGCCCCCTCCCTGCGCGATGCTTCCCTATACCGCCGGATCACAGCGATCATGTTTGAACGCAGTGTGCCGGGGGATAATGTGGCGAGGCGGTCTGTGACCACTCCTGGCACATAGTGCCGGATGTCAGCTGTGATAGTCAGCTGACACTCGGCTGCGATCGGCCACGATCCCCCCGTGAGGGCAGTTGATCACAATGGACGTACTTTCCAGTCACTGGGAATTAAGTCCCAGGTCACCTTGAAGGGATAGTACGTCCAATGGGATTAAGGGGTTAAAGATGAACTTGTGGGACCTTTTCGGGGTGAGGATGGAGTGAAGCTCAACACCCAGACCTACTGCCAGTTTCTGGAAGACAACTTCTTCAAGTAGTGGTACAGGAAAAAGTCGGTATCGTTCAAGAAAAGCATGATTTTCATGCAGGACAATTCTCCATCACATGCCTCCAACTACTCCACAGCGTGGCTGGCCAGTAAAGGTCTCAAAGAAGAAAAAATAATGACATGGCCCCCTTGTTCACCTGATCTGAACCCCATAGAGAACCTGTGGTCCCTCATAAAATACACACACTTAGATAGGAGAAAAAAGGATCATCCCTGCGCTGCCGCAAGAAGAATTTAAAAAATTGTAGAGGTTTCAACGTGGTTTATTCTACGCGTTTCAGGGTTCAGGTGACCCCTTCATTAGGACTTACCACAAATATTGTACAAGAGTCATAGGTATACAGGGTTTAAGTACACGTCAGTATTTGGAAGCGACGCCCAATGGATCAGATAACACCCAGTGTCAGAGTTCAGGCTCATCAGGAAGGCTCATCACACAAATGCTCCCCCAGTAATATGGAATAAAGCTGAAGGGTTCGAGCACCAGCAGAGCACAAAGAAGGGGTTCGGCTTCCAGAAAGGAACAGAAACTGCTGGTGCTTGAACCCCTTTTTTGTGCTCTGCTGGCACTTGAACCTGTCAGCTTTATTCCACATTACTGGGGGAGCATTTGTCCTCTGGACTCTCCATGAATTAATCAGATGTGCCCATTTTTTCTCACTCCTAGTGAAGTGATCCTCATTTGGTGTATGCTCCAGCGTTTTAACTCCCCGTTTCTTAATTATTTCTTTTTGTGGTATGACATACTCCCAAATAATTTGACAAGCACATTTCCACTTTTAACATAAAAAATTATTTTAATATTTATTAATAAAAAAGTATTTTAACTATGGTTCAACACTGGCAACCTATGTTCTCCAAGAGTCTATAATTCCAGCTCAGTAGCTCAAAGTAAATGCCTTCACCTCTGAATGTTTCATTTTTTCTGATGTGAGTTCGGTTCCACTCTGTGAGACCGTGCTTCTCTTTTTTTTTTTTTTTTTTTTCTCTTTTCAATTTTTGTTATCCTATAAATAAAAATAAGGCTACATGTGTAAAATATCAATTTGTATTTCTCTGATGATTTTTAATCTTGTTATGTGAACTTCCTGATGAGCCTGAACTCTAACACTGGGTGTTATCTGATCCATTGGGCGTCGCTTCCAAATGCTGACGTGTACTTAAACCCTGTATACCTATGACTCTTGTACAATATTTGTGGTAAGTCCTGATGAAGGGGTCACCTGAACCCTGAAACGTGTAGAATAAACCACGTTGAAACCTCTACAATTTTTGAAATTCTTCTTGCGGCAGCGCGGGGATGATCCTTTTTTCTCATATCTAAGTGTGTGCTTCAATCAGGTCCTGCACTGACCTGTGGATCTGCAGCAGCCGCCATTAATATATGTCCTTCCTTCAATCTCACCAGGTGAGTAGTTCTCTTGGTGGGCAACTTTGTGTAACGTTTGATAAGACCCTATTTGCGCTTTTGTGTCTCCCTCTTTTCACTGTCCCTCATAAAATGTGAGATCTACAGGGATGGAAAACAGTCCACCTCTCGGAACAATGTCTGGGAGGCTGTGGTGGCTGCTGCACGCAGTGTTGATCGTAAACAGATCAAGCAACTGACAATCTATGGATGGAAGGCTGTTGAGTGTCATCATAAAGAAAGGTGGCTATATTGGTCACTAATTTTGTGGTGGTTTGTTTTTACATGTCAGAAATGTTTATTTCTAAATTTTGTGCAGTTGTATTGGTGTACCTGGTGAAAATAAACAAGTGAGATGGGAATATATTTGGTTTTTATTAAGTTGCCTAATAATTCTGCACAGTAATAGTTACCTGCACAAACAGATATCCTCCTAAGATAGCCAAATCTAAAAAAAAAACACTCCAACTTCCAAAAATATTAAGCTTTGATATTTATATGTCTTTTGGGTTGATTGAGAACATAGTTTTAGATCAATAACAAAAATAATCCTCTAAAATACAACTTGCCTAATAAATCTGCACACAGTGTAGTTACAGTATGTCATACTTTTGGAGAAGCTGTTTCCAATCATGTATTTCTTTTATCTGTACTCACCTCCTATCTTCTGTAGAGAGCATGAAAATAAATTGATTAAATGCTGTCAGTCTATTACTGGGTAATGAATTTTGTGTGCAGTGACTGGTCATAATAATAATAAAGTAATCAATCACTCTAACGGTGTCATACCTCTCCTCAGCAATCATTCTCACAGTCACACACCTCCCCTAACCAATCACTATCACACACCTCTCCTAACCATTCACTATCACACACCTCTCCTAACCAATCACTGTCTCACACTTCTAACCAATCACTGGCACACACCTCTCCCAACCAATCACTGTCACACACCTCTCCTAACCAATCACTATCACACACCTCTCCTAACCAATCACTATAACACACCTGTCCTAACCAATCACTATCAGACACCTCTCCTAATCAATCGCTATCACACACCTACACTCATCAGGAGGGCGTTAAACTAGAAGAAGAGGGGACGGGAAGAAAAACATTAGACTTGAACAAAGAAGATCCAGGAAAACATACTCAGAAGGGAGGTAAGAACATTTCTAAAACAATCCACAGCGAGGAGATTGGAACAAAACAAAATCCTCTAAACTGCATGCTTGCAAACGCCAGAAGCCTGACAAACAAGATGGAAGAACTAGAAGCAGAAATATCTACAGGTAACTTTGACATAGTGGGAATAACCGAGACATGGTTAGATGAAAGCTATGACTGGGCAGTTAACTTACAGGGTTACAGTCTGTTTAGAAAGGATCGTAAAAATCGGAGAGGAGGAGGGGTTTGTCTCTATGTAAAGTCTTGTCTAAAGTCCACTTTAAGGGAGGATATTAGCGAAGGAAATGAGGATGTCGAGTCCATATGGGTCGAAATTCATGGAGGGAAAAATGGTAACAAAATTCTCATTGGGGTCTGTTACAAACCCCCAAATATAACAGAAACCATGGAAAGTCTACTTCTAAAGCAGATAGATGAAGCTGCAACCCATAATGAGGTCCTGGTTATGGGGGACTTTAACTACCCGGATATTAACTGGGAAACAGAAACCTGTGAAACCCATAAAGGCAACAGGTTTCTGCTAATAACCAAGAAAAATTATCTTTCACAATTGGTGCAGAATCCAACCAGAGGAGCAGCACTTTTAGACCTAATACTATCTAATAGACCTGACAGAATAACAAATCTGCAGGTGGTCGGGCATCTAGGAAATAGCGACCACAATATTGTACAGTTTCACCTGTCTTTCACTAGGGGGACTTGTCAGGGAGTCACAAAAACACTGAACTTTAGGAAGGCAAAGTTTGACCAGCTTAGAGATGCCCTTAATCTGGTAGACTGGGACAATATCCTCAGAAATAAGAATACAGATAATAAATGGGAAATGTTTAAGAACATCCTAAATAGGCAGTGTAAGCGGTTTATACCTTGTGGGAATAAAAGGACTAGAAATAGGAAAAACCCAATGTGGCTAAACAAAGAAGTAAGACAGGCAATTAACAGTAAAAAGAAAGCATTTGCACTACTAAAGCAGGATGGCACCATTGAAGCTCTAAAAAACTATAGGGAGAAAAATACTTTATCTAAAAAACTAATTAAAGCTGCCAAAAAGGAAACAGAGAAGCACATTGCTAAGGAGAGTAAAACTAATCCCAAACTGTTCTTCAACTATATCAATAGTAAAAGAATAAAAACTGAAAATGTAGGCCCCTTAAAAAATAGTGAGGAAAGAATGGTTGTAGATGACGAGGAAAAAGCTAACATATTAAACACCTTCTTCTCCACGGTATTCACAGTGGAAAATGAAATGCTAGGTGAAATCCCAAGAAACAATGAAAACCCTATATTAAGGGTCACCAATCTAACCCAAGAAGAGGTGCGAAATAGGCTAAATAAGATTAAAATAGATAAATCTCCGGGTCCGGATGGCATACACCCACGAGTACTAAAAGAACTAAGTAATGTAATAGATAAACCATTATTTCTTATTTTTAGGGACTCTATAGCGACAGGGTCTGTTCCGCAGGATTGGCGCATAGCAAATGTGGTGCCAATATTCAAAAAGGGCTCTAAAAGTGAACCTGGAAATTATAGGCCAGTAAGTCTAACCTCTATTGTTGGTAAAATATTTGAAGGGTTTCTGAGGGATGTTATTCTGGATTATCTCAATGAGAATAACTGTTTAACTCCATATCAGCATGGGTTTATGAGAAATCGCTCCTGTCAAACCAATCTAATCAGTTTTTATGAAGAGGTAAGCTATAGGCTGGACCACGGTGAGTCATTGGACGTGGTATATCTCGATTTTTCCAAAGCGTTTGATACCGTGCCGCACAAGAGGTTGGTACACAAAATGAGAATGCTTGGTCTGGGGGAAATTGTGTGTAAATGGGTTAGTAACTGGCTTAGTGATAGAAAGCAGAGGGTGGTTATAAATGGTATAGTCTCTAACTGGGTCGCTGTGACCAGTGGGGTACCGCAGGGGTCAGTATTGGGACCTGTTCTCTTCAACATATTCATTAATGATCTGGTAGAAGGTTTACACAGTAAAATATCGATATTTGCAGATGATACAAAACTATGTAAAGCAGTTAATACAAGTGAAGATAGTATTCTGCTACAGATGGATCTGGATAAGTTGGAAACTTGGGCTGAAAGGTGGCAGATGAGGTTTAACAATGATAAATGTAAGGTTATACACATGGGAAGAAGGAATCAATGTCACCATTACACACTGAATGGGAAACCACTGGGTAAATCTGACAGGGAGAAGGACTTGGGGATCCTAGTTAATGATAAACTTACCTGGAGCAGCCAGTGCCAGGCAGCAGCTGCCAAGGCAAACAGGATCATGGGGTGCATTAAAAGAGGTCTGGATACACATGATGAGAGCATTATACTGCCTCTGTACAAATCCCTAGTTAGACCGCACATGGAGTACTGTGTCCAGTTTTGGGCACCGGTGCTCAGGAAGGATATAATGGAACTAGAGAGAGTACAAAGGAGGGCAACAAAATTAATAAAGGGGATGGGAGAACTACAATACCCAGATAGATTAGCGAAATAAGGATTATTTAGTCTAGAAAAAAGACGACTGAGGGGCGATCTAATAACCATGTATAAGTATATAAGGGGACAATACAAATATCTCGCTGAGGATCTGTTTATACCAAGGAAGGTGACGGGCACAAGGGGGCATTCTTTGCGTCTGGAGGAGAGAAGGTTTTTCCACCAACATAGAAGAGGATTCTTTACTGTTAGGGCAGTGAGAATCTGGAATTGCTTGCCTGAGGAGGTGGTGATGGCGAACTCAGTCGAGGGGTTCAAGAGAGGCCTGGATGTCTTCCTGGAGCAGAACAATATTGTATCATACAATTAGGTTCTGTAGAAGGACGTAGATCTGGGGATTTATTATGATGGAATATAGGCTGAACTGGATGGACAAATGTCTTTTTTCGGCCTTACTAACTATGTTACTATGTTACTATGTTACCTCTCTTCAGCAATCACTGTCACACACCTCTCCTAACAAATCACTGTCACACACCTCTCTTCAGCAATCACTGTCTCACACCTCTCCTAACCAATCACTGTCACACACCTCTCCTAACAAATCACTGTCAAACACCTCTCCTAACCAATCACTATCACACACCTCTCCTAACCAATCACTGTCACACACCTCTCCTAACCAATCACTGTCACACACCTCTCCTCAGCAATCACTATTACACACCTCTCCTAACCAATCACTGTCACACACCTCTCCTAACCAATCACGGTCACACTCCTCTCTTAACCAATCACTGTCACACACCTCTCCTAACCAATCACTATCACACACCTCTCCTAACCAATCACTGTCACACACCTCTCCTCAGCAATCACTGTCACACACCTCTCCTAACCTATCACTATCACACACCTCTCCTAACCAATCACTATCACACACCTCTCCTCAGCAATCACTATCACACACCTCTCCTAACCAATCACTGTCACACTCCTCTCTTAACCAATCACTGTCACACACCTCTCCTAACCAATCACTATCACACACCTCTCCTAACCAATCACTATCACACACCTCTCCTAACCAATCACTATCACACACCTCTCCTAACCAATCACGGTCACACTCCTCTCCTAACCAATCATTGTCAAACACCTCTCCTAACCAATCACTATCACACACCTCTCCTAACCAATCACTGTCACACACCTCTCCTCAGCAATCACTGTCACACACCTCTCCTAACCAATCACTATCACACACCTCTCCTAACCAATCACTATCACACACCTCTCCTCAGCAATCACTATCACACACCTCTCCTAACCAATGCTGCATTCTTCTCTGTTGTTGTTTTTGCTGAAGAGGACAAGGAAGCGACTTGTCCCTGACCGTGAACATCCACTAACGACGCGCTGCTTTTACATTTACCAGTTTCACGAGAGGAGGCAAAAGAGCTAGAGGCTGAGTCTGCAAGATAAGCCAAAACTTGCTCTTGCTGCTCCGGCTTTAAAAGCGGTTTTCCTACTCCCAGAAAAGGTAGCGTTCGAGGCCTTGTGTAGCCAGACGACGAACCTGGCTCCACAGCTCCAGACTTAGGTGCAATATTTTTTTTCCCACGACCACCTGATGCTCCACCACTACCACTACCCTCATTACCAGCTGACAATAAATGCCCCCGGCCACGACCTCTTCCACCAGACTTCCTCATTGTTTTAAAAACGTAACCAAACTAACGGTATTTGTTGCTGTCACACAACCTACACGGTGAGCTATAACTTCAGTATGATTTAGCTACCCCTTTACAGGTGGGTGAGACCACAACGAAAATCAGGCACAATGTTACACACTCTGTTGTTGGTGGCAACAAATGAGAGAGATGCCACACACGCAGGACTGTCACTGAAGCACAAATGTAAATATTAATCTCCCACTGATTTGATTTTTTTTTTTTCAGGGAGACTTTAGGAAAAAAAAATAATAGAATAAAATGATTTTTTCAGGAAGAATTTAGAAACCAAATAAAATAAAATGATTTCTTCAGGGAGAATTTAGAAAACAAATAAAACAAAAAATAGGCTTTCTATGGCCCACTGAGTGAGGGATGACGCACACAGGAGTCAGGAGTGGCACACAAGCCCAGAGGCCAATATTTATCTCCCACTGATTGGTTTAGTGATTTTTTCAGGTAGATTTTGGAACCCAAATCAAGCAAAAAAATAAATAGGCTTTCTATGGCCCACAATTAGAGAGAGAGAGAGAGAGATGGCACACCCAGGAGTCAAGACTGGCACACAAGCAGAAAGGGCAATATTAATCTCCCACTGATTTGATTTTTTTTTTTTTTTCAGGGAGACTTTAGAAAAAAATAATAATAAAAAAAAATGATTTTTTCAGGAAGAATTTAGAAACCAAATAAAATAAAATGATTTTTTCAGGGAGAATTTAGAAAACAAATAAAACAAAAAATAGGCTTTCTATGGCCCACTGAGTGAGAGATGACGCACACAGGAGTCAGGAGTGGCACACAAGCCCAGAGGCCAATATTGTTCTCCCAATGATTGATGTAGTGATTTTTTCAGGTAGATTTTGGAACCCAAATCAAGCTAAAAAAATAATAGGCTTTCTATGGCCCACAATTGGAGAGAGAGAGAGAGAGAGATGGCACACCCAGGAGTCAAGACTGGCACACAAGCAGAAAGGGCAATATTAATCTCCCACTGTTTTGTGTTTTTTTTTTTTTTTTTTTCAGGGAGACTTTAGAAAAAAAAATAATAAAAAAAAAATGATTTTTTTCAGGAAGAATTTAGAAACCAAATAAAATGATTTTTTCAGGGAGAATTTAGAAAACAAATAAAACAAAAAATAGGCTTTCTATGGCCCACTGAGTGAGAGATGACGCACACAGGAGTCAGGAGTGGCACACAAGCCCAGAGGCCAATATTTATCTCCCACTGATTGATTTATTGATTTTTTCAGGTAGAATTTAGAACCCAAATCAACCAAAAAAATAAATAGGCTTTCTATGGCCCACTATTTGTGAGAGAGATGGCACGCTTAGGACTGGCACACAAGCCCAAAGGCCAATATTAATCTCCCACTGATTGATTTATTGATTTTTTCAGGTAGAATTTAGAACCCAAATAAAGCAAAAAAAAAAAATAGGCTTTCTATGGCCCACTGAGTGAGTGATGATGCACACAGGAGTCAGGAGTGGCACACAAGCCCTGAGGCCAATATTTTTCTCCCACTGATTGATGTAGTGATTTTTTCAGGTAGATTTTGGAACCCAAATCAAACAAAAAAATAAATAGGCTTTCTATGGCCCACTGACTGAGAGATGGCACACACAGGAGTCAGGAGTGGCACACAAGCCCTGAGGCCAATATTTTTCTCCCACTGATTGATGTAGTGATTTTTTCAGGTAGATTTTAGAACCCAAATCAAGCAAAAAAATAAATAGGCTTTCTATGGCCCACTGAGTGAGAGATGGCACAGACAGGGATGGCACTCTAGCAGAAATGCCAATCTTAATCTCCCACAAAAAAAAAAAAGGAACTGTCCTTCAATTACTATCTCCCTGCAGTAATCTCAGCCAGGTATGACAGGCAGCAATAAGGAGTGGACTGATGCACAAATTAAATAAAAAGTGTGGACAAACAAACAAGATAGCTGTGCAGAAAGGAAGGAACAAGAGGATTTGTGCTTTGAAAAAAGCAGTTGGTTTGCACAGCGGCGTACACACAGCAATGCAGCTATCAGGGAGCCTTCTAGGGCAGCCCAATGAGCTACAGCGCTGAGGAAAAAAAAAAAAAATGTAGCTTCCACTGTCCCTGCACACCGAAGGTGGTAATGGGCAGTGGAAATCGCTACAGCACAAGCGGTTTGGTGGTTAATGGACCCTGCCTAACGCTATCCCTGCTTCTGACGAAGCGGCAGCAACCTCTCCCTAAGCTCAGATCAGCAGCAGTAAGATGGCGGTCGGCGGGAACGCCCCTTTATAGCCCCTGTGACGCCGCAGACAGCAAGCCAATCACTGCAATGCCCTTCTCTAAGATGGTGGGGACCAGGACCTATGTCATCACGCTGCCCACACTCTGCGTTTACCTTCATTGGCTGAGAAATGGCGCTTTTCGCGTCCTTGAAACGCGACTTTGGCGTGAAAGTCGCGTACCGCATGGCCGACCCCGCACAGGGGTCGGATCGGGTTTCATGAAACCCGACTTTGCCAAAAGTCGGCGACTTTTGAAAATGAACGACCCGTTTCGCTCAACCTTAATGAAGGATATCTTTCACCAGGTAAACACTTCATACAACACGTTCATACTCCAGGCCAGAAGAGGGAACTCTGAACCCGGATTCAGGGTGAACTCCCCTTGATAGATTCTGGTTTTGGAGGGAAAATAGGCAGTTCGTCAGAGACAGTGCTGACTGTTAGGGAACCAGAAGAGAGCAGACTGGAGCAGTCTGAGGCAGAGAGACGTGTTTGGTGCAGGTGGTGCATCTCCAGGATTGAGAGAACTAAAAATAATGAACAGCTTGTAAGAAGAGTGCAGAAGGGAGAAAGCACAGCAGAATAAATCCAGTGGAGCAGAGCTGAGAAGTGGCTACCTCCCTGGCTAGTGCAGATTCCGGTAGCCGGAAGACCGTGGCCGTGTTGAACTCTATAGTGGCATAGCTGAAACTGGCAGGACAGCTGGATTGTACATCACCTGTCTGCATTGATACCCAGGAGACATAGTGATATCTATAGGGCCCGGGTCATGATAGGGACCCTGTAAAAAAAGGCCCAATTTACCTGTCATACGGGTTGTGTCCTAACCTTTATGGTAGACAGAGAGGAACTGTGAGGACCTTATTGGAAGCCTTAGGCAGTAAGGGACTACAACACCACCGCACTTGGAGGAAGGCTTTCATCTCCACCTGGCAAAGGAGACTCTGGATTCGCTTCCAAGCCGGACCCTGCCTGTACCTGTTGTCTGGTGCCCTGGACTGCGGTTGCCTGAAGCCTACAGTAAACCAGGTAAAGACATTGCAAACCTGTGTCCTCGTTCTTCATAGCACCACCCACCATCTTCATCATACACTGGGAGCCCTGGGGAACAACTTCACCTGTGGGAAGCTATACCATCTAGCTGCCATACCATCACCCCAGAGGACCCCTTTAAGCAGCGTCGGTCCCTACTGACTGAATACCACAGGTGGCATCACAAACTTTATTCATAAAACCCCTAAAAGACCTTTCCCTTTAATTGGGTGCCTACGGACGGGGTTGCAGCCACCGTGACACCCCCACTGAGTACTGGACCCGGTACCGAGTACCCCACTGCCCAGGCGGGAGACTCAACTGTCTTACACCTCTCTTTAGCAAACACTGTCACTCACACATCTCGTCTGTCAATTGTTCTCATTGTCACACATCTCTCCTCAGTAGTGTTGAGCATTCCGATACCGCAAGTATCGGGTATCGGCCGATATTTGCGGTATCGGAATTCCGATACCGAATTCCGATACTTCCCGCGTATCGGATACCGGAATCGGAAGTTCCCAGAATTCAAACTGAACGCAGCAGCCAATGAGGAATGATTGGAAGTGTGGGCACATCCTGTTTAGCATGGTGGGCATGTAAGTACTGGCAAGGCTTGGATTGGCTGCTGAAATGATGTCACTCTGCACTATAAAAAACGCTGCCGCCATTTTGCGCTCACTCTGCTGTGATTTCAGTTAGGGACAGGACGCTGTGTTCTAACTGAGGGCCAGTCGAGCTAGCTAATTGCTTTATTTTCCTTTCCAAAGGCTAATTTAGCAAAACGCTGTGTGTTCTTCACTGTTCACCTTGCTCTTGCCTTGCAGCGCTGTTTTAACAGCGTTCTGCAAGGTCTCTGTGTGTGTGTGTGTGTGCAGCTCACTCTGTAGTCTGTGTGCAGCCATATACCCGGTTGTATTCAGCTCAGGGGGGGTTCACACTGCCTCACACAGTTGTCCTTTTTTGCTCTTAGTGCAGCCTGCTGCACATTTTTTCTCAAATTTCCTATTAGTGTTTTTCCACCAGTCTCCAGCTCTATTGTGGAAAAACACTACATAGGATAACCTAGAGGGGGGTTTTTGGGCCTTGCAGCGCCGTTTACGGCTGTCTGCACGGTCTCCGTGTGAGCCCAGCTCGCCCTGTAGTCTGTGTGCAGCCATAGCCGGTTGGATTCAGCTCAGGGTTCGTTACTGGCTCATACCTTGAGAAAAATTTTACTTTTTTTCAAATAGTGCAGCCTGTTTAAAATTTGAAAAAAAAAAATTCCTATTAGTGTCTTTCCACTCGTATCCAGCTAAATAGTGGAAAAACACTATATAGGATAACCTAGAGGAGGGTTTTTTCGCCTTGCAGCGCCGTTTACGGCTGTCTGCACGGTCTCCGTGTGAGCCCAGCTCGCCCTGTAGTCTGTGTGCAGCCATAGCCGGTTGGATTCAGCTCAGGGTTCGTTACTGGCTCATACCTAAAGAAAAATTTTACTTTTTTTCAAATAGTGCAGCCTGTTTAAAATTTGAAAAACAAAAATTCCTATTAGTGTCTTTCCACTCGTATCCAGCTAAATAGTGGAAAAACACTATATAATAGGATAACCTAGAGGAGGGTTTTTTGGCCTTGCAGCGCCGTTTACGGCTGTCTGCACGGTCTCTGTGTGAGCGCAGCTTGCCCTGTAGTCTGTGTGCAGCCATAGCCGGGTGGATTCAGCTCAGGGTGCGTTACTGCCTCATACCTTGAAAAACAATTTCCTTTTTTTCAAATAGTGCAGCCAGTTTAAAATTTGAAAAAAAAAATTCCTATTAGTGTCTTTCCACTCATATCCAGCTAAATAGTGGAAAAACACTATATAGGATAACCTAGAGGAGGTTTTTTTGGCCTTGCAGCGCCGTTTACGGCTGTCTGCACGGTCTCCGTGTGAGCCCAGCTCGCCCTGTAGTCTGTGTGCAGCCATAGCCGGTTGGATTCAGCTCAGGGTTCGTTACTGCCTCATACCTTGAGAAAAATTTTACTTTTTTTCAAATAGTGCAGCCTGTTTAAAATTTGAAAAAAAAAATTCCTATTAGTGTCTTTCCACTCGTATCCAGCTAAATAGTGGAAAAACACTATATAGGATAACCGAGAGGAGGGTTTTTTGGCCTTGCAGCGCCGTTTACGGCTGTCTACACGGTCTCCGTGTGATTTAAACTAGCTCTGTAGCCCGATCTGCACCAAAAAAAAGTTAAGTTCACCAAACACAACTTAACACTTGTGTAGGCCACATTTGAAAAATAATAAAGTTTAGTCCACAATTTACAACATTAGTGTTTCTTACACCTGTTAGGAGGAGCATTTCAGGAATAAGCACACTAAGGCCTTAGTACTTTTCTGCTTATCTTTATCTGTCAACCAAGATGAAGAGGGCAGGGAGTAAGGCACGTGGGCGTGGGCGAGGAGCAGGGAGAGGACGTGGTGATTCTGTGCCTGCTGCGGGCGCCGGTGACTCGTCGTCACTCAGTTTCAGCAGGGAACAGTCCTTCATGCGCAGCTTTGTCGGAGAGCGCCGTGCACCGCTGCTACGTAAAGACCAAATTGAAGCCGTTGTCGGGTGGATGGCAGCTAACGCCTCGGCATCGACTTCAGTTAGTGCCACATCCTCTCAGGCACAGAGCACTGGAGAGCAGCCATCTGTCTCTTCACCACCTGCCAAATTGGCCAGGCAGTCAGAGAGCCCAGGACAGGAGCCGTCTCTACTTCTGTTCTCTGAATCTCTTGGCTTGGAAACAGGGGGCCAGCCAAGCAGCATTGGAGAAATGGAAGAAGAGGCAGTGTGCAGTGATGCCCAAAAGCTTTATCTCTCTGACTCTGAAGAGGCAGGTGGGCCAGTGCCTCCGGTGACCACAGCGCAGTACGCATCTGATGATGAAACTCAGGTGCCGCTTTCTGATGCGTACTGTGCTGCCGAGACTACCCAGGAGGAGCAGTTGGTGGCAGAGGGTAGTGGAGATGATGAGGTCCTTGACCCATCGTGGCGTGAGGAACAGGAAGGTGGTGGGAGCAGCTCTGAGGAAGAGCTTCCCCTTACGGGCCAAAGAGGGAGAGGGAGGGGGAAGACTGCGGAGCCTGTAGCCTCCACTTTGGCACCCGTTAGGAGCCTGTCTCTTTCCAAAGCCAAAAAGGGCGCTCCCAAGACTTGCAGTGCCTGGTCCTTTTTTGACACAGTTGCAGATGACATTTGTTTTGTCAAATGCAAGCTGTGTCATCAGAAAGTAAAAAGAGGTAAAAGTGTCAGCAACCTCAATACCACAAATATGTGGAAACATGTGCGGAACAGGCACGCGGTGGAGTTACAGAAACACAGTGAAGACGTAGGCCAACCAACAGCGGCAGCTACCACCTCTTCATCTCGTGTTGCCTCTTCCTCCACTGTTGTCCAGAGACCTAGTGTAATTCCACCCACAGCACCACCTTCCCAGTCATCCTCACACTCCCAGTCTACTCTACAGCCATCGGTAGTCCAGGCATGGGAGAAAAGGCGGGCATTCTCGGCCAACCACCCCCGAGCACAGGCTCTGAATGCAGGCATTGCCAAACTGTTGTCCCTGGAAATGCTCTCGTTCAGGCTGGTGGAGACTGACAGCTTCCGTGACTTGATGGCATTGGCAGTCCCACAGTACAAGGTGCCCAGCCGCTTTTACTTCAGCAGGCAGGCTGTCCCTGCCCTGCACAGGCATGTTGAGGCAAACATAAAACATGCGCTACTGAACGCCGTCAGTAGCAAGGTCCACCTCACCACCGATGCGTGGACCAGTCAGCATGGACAGGGGCGATATGTTTCCCTCACTGCCCATTGGGTTAATGTTGTTGAGCCAGGTACAGATCGTGCGAGTGGCGCAGGACGTGTCCTGCCCACTCCAAGGATTGCAGGAATCCAGTCTGTATGCATCGACTCCTCCTCTTACACCAGTTCCTCTGATTCCTCTCTGCAGGATCCGTCACAGTCCACCTCCACATGGACCCGTGAACGTTTACCTATGACCGACATGAGCACAGCCGTGGCCAAACGTCAGCAGGCCGTCTTGAAACTAGTTTCATTGGGGCATCGAAGCCACACAGCGCAGGAGCTCTGGAATGCCATCAAGCAGGAGAGCGATGTGTGGTTACTGCCAGCGAATCTCCAGCCAGGCATGGTAGTGTCTGACAATGGCCGAAATCTGGTGGCAGCTTTGGCCCTTGGCAACCTCACTCACATCCCATGTCTGGCACATGTGCTCAATTTGGTTGTGCAGAGTTTTCTGAGGGACTATCCGGATCTTGATGCCCTGCTGCACAAGGTCCGCCTAGAGTGTGCTCACTTGCGGCGTTCCAGCTTGGCCAGATCCCGCATTGCTGCTCTGCAGCGCCGATTCCGCCTTCCGGAACACCGCATCATATGTGACCTACCTACCCGGTGGAATTCCACGTTACATATGTTGGAGCGGTTGTGTGAGCAGCAGCAAGCAGTTATGGAGTACCAGCTGCATCAGGCGCAAAGAAGTCGCAGTCAGCGCCGATCAGACTTCACAACCACAGAGTGGGCCACTATGAAGGACGTCTGCCAGGTTTTGCGTCCTTTTGATTATTCCACGCGGATGGCAAGTGCAGATGATGCACTAGTCAGCATGACTGTCCCCCTTATCTGCCTGCTTCAGCAAACTTTGCAAGGGTTAAGGGATGATGTGGTGGAAGAGGTGGAGGATGAGGAGTCACCTTTTCCATCAGCTTCTGGAGAGTCAGCGCCACGTGGTTCCTCACAAAGGGGTACGCAGGGGCCAATTTGTGAGGAGGATGAGGAGGAGTCAATGGAGGAGGAAGAGCTCCGTCCAGAGGAGGGAGCGACACAATTGTCCAGTGGTCAGTGTGTACAGCGAGGGTGGGGTGATGACGAGCAGGCAGAGATCATGTCTCAAGCAGGGGACAGCGTTTCTGGGCCAGTTGGCACTCTGCAGCACATGGTGGATTTCATGCTGCAGTGCCTGAGAAACGACCGCCGCATCGACCACATTCTCAACATGCCTAATTATTGGGTGTTCACCCTCCTCGATCCTCGCTACCGGGACAACGTCCAAAACCTCATCCCTGCGTTGACCCGGGAGCGTAAATTGCGGGAGTACCACGACACACTGGTGAATTCCATCATCTTCTCCAGTCCAACTGAGAGGAGTGCTGCTAGTGCTTTACAAAGCAGCTCAGTGCGTCGAGGCAGTGGGGGAGGCTCTGCCCAAAGAGGGAGCAGAAGCAGTGCTTCTGCCCAAGGCAAGCCCAGTATGGCACAACTCTGGCACACTTTTGTGTGCCCGCCCCAAATGTCTACACCATCACCGGCGGCTCCAGTCAGCAGGAGGCAACGGTTCCGTCAGATGGTGACAGACTACATGGCTTGCCCTCTTACTGTACTCCCAGACGGCTCTTCCCCGTTCAAGTTTTGGGTCTCTAAGCTGGATACATGGCCAGAGCTAAGCCAGTATGCATTGGAGGTGCTGGCTTGCCCTGCGGCTAGTGTCTTATCGGAACGTGTCTTTAGTGCCGCAGGTGGTGTACTAACAGACCGTCGCATGCGACTATCCTCCGATAACGTTGACCGGCTTACTTTCCTGAAAATGAACCAGGCCTGGATCTCGCAGGAATTTGCCACTCCTCTGCCTGATTAAGTAATTGGGTGTCATCCAGGTCTCCTGCTGTGTTCATCTTTCTACCACCTGAACTGCTATTCCTGGGCTCCAACACCGCCAGTTGCGGCTCAGAAGTGCAGGCTGCACAGTAAAAACATACGACCCAGTGTTATTGGGTTTCAGTAACGTCAGCTGATCCCCAGCTGTGTAGCCGGCAATGTGTCCTGCGACCGCCACGCTGGCACAACAACCTAAATGTAAGGGAACCTGTTCCCCCCCCCCCCCCGGTCGTTTGTTACTGAAAGAGCCATCTTGTGCAGCAGTAATGCTGCACAAGGAAAAGGTAGCTCTTTTTTTTTAGCTCTTTGCACACGCAGAACTTAACACTTATAAAATGTGTTCACTGATACCGTTATACCGTCCCGGAGCTGGGACTTTCCTTCGTAATGTGACGCAGCACAGCCGTCATTCCTACCCCCTTGGTGCCATGCGCTGCCTCCTCAGCGTTGTTTTAAGCTGTCACGGAGCCTGCGCTGTTCTGTTATCCCTTGGGCATGCCCTATTTGCGCTGCCTGTCTTCTGACATAATTTGGTGTCAGGCTGTCTGCGCCTGTGCGGCCGCGCTGCCCGAGATCCCGCCTCGCAGTGTCTTCTGATTGAGTCACACTGCGGGCCTGGGATCCATGGGCATGCGCAGTGCATATCTACCCCTCGGGCTCTCGCTCATTTCCCTCCGCCTTCTTTAGACTGTGCGCCGTCAGCTGATCCCTAGCATGCCACGGCCGTGACACCGCACAGTCTGAAGAAGAGGGAAGGAGGGGAGTGAGAGTCGAGGTTATGCACTGTGCATGCCCATGGTTCCAAGGCCCGCAGTGGGATTACGTTAGACGAGACTGCGAGGTGGGATCTGGAGCAGCGTGGACGCACAGGCACTGACAGCCTGACACCAAATTATGTCAGAAGACAGGCAGCGCAAATTGGGCATGGCCAAGGGCTAACAGAACAGCGCAGGCTCCGTGACAGCTTAAAACAACGCTGAGGAGGCAGCGCACGGCATCAAGGGGATAGGAATGACAGCTGTGCTGTGTCCCATTACGAAGGAAATTCGCACCTCCGGAACGGTTTAACGGTATAAAGGGACACATTTTTAGTGTTTACTTCGGTGTTTGCAAGGAGCATAATTAAAAATGCAACCTTTTCCTTTTGCATCCTTAGTGCTGCACAAGATGGCTCTTTCAGCTACAAACGTCTTGGGGGGGGGGTTAAAGGTTTCCTTTCAACTTGCTCCAATCAGGCTTCGGCCTACACTCTGTTCCTCTGCTCCTCCTGCTGTCCCTGGGCTCTAACACCGCCAGTTGGTGCCTGGAAGTGCTGTGTGCACAGTCAACAGTTGCTCCTCTGTTATTGGGGTTCAGTAACGTCAGCTGATCCCCAGCTGTGTGTGCGGCAATACCTCCAATCTGCTCCTCCTGCTGTCCCTGGGCTCTAACACCGCCAGTTGGTGCCTGGAAGTGCTGTGTGCACAGTCAACAGTCGCTCCTCTGTTATTGGGGTTCAGTAACGTCAGCTGATCCCCAGCTGTGTATCCGGCAACGTGTCATGCGACCGCCACGCTGGCACAACTAAAATGTAAGGGGACCTGTCCCCCCCCCCCCTAGGCGTTTGTTACTGAAAGAGCCACCATGTGCAGCACTAATACTGCACAAGGGAAAGGTCGCTCTTGAAATTATGCTCCTTGCAAACGCTGAACTACACACTCATGTAATGTGT